>NC_056727.1:96106904-96239404 GCF_019279795.1 Protopterus annectens | reverse complement strand
TTTTGTGTGGTCCTTGCATTCATCATTGAATATGTATTTGGAAATCTGTGTGCTGTTACAAATGGCATACATTATTGTACTGTACACAGATTAAAGGTTTTCTGAGTATGCAAACCTCTGTGTGGTGTCCTGAGCTTTGAATTGTGAGTGGGTATATGTTGACCGTTACTTATTCTCATTTGTGGGAATGGTTGTCACACTACACTTTTCATAGGCTCCACTTACAGAGGTTATGCTTCTGGGATATACTGTGCACCCAGTACATCTAAAGTACTTCTACATATGTATGGCTACTAATATGTTTTGTCTGTGTGTGTGTGTGTGTGTGTGTGTGTGTGTGGTGTGTGTGTGTGTGTGTGTGTGTGTGTGTGTGTGGTGTGTGGTGTGTGTGTGTGTGTGTGTGTGTGTGTTTGTGCATCTATATGTATATGTGTGTGTATATATATATATATATATATATATGTATATATATATGTATGTGTGTGTTTGTGCATCTATATGTATATATATATATATATATATATATATATATATATGTGTGTGTGTGTGTGTGTGTGTGTGTATACACACACACATTTATATATATCATTTATCTATATATATATTTCTGTATAAATGTGTACATATATGTCTACATGAATGTACATGTGTATGTATACATGTGTGTGCTTATCTGCAGCATTGTAATGTGTAGTCCTTCCATACTGACATTCCCACAGTCGAATGACTTGTCTGCATGATATGTTTCAGATATTGCCCTGACTTTTTACAGTTGTATTGGCTTACTGTTAAACCGTTGTAGCTGTGTTGTGGAGGGTCCTAGGGTCAAGAACTGCATGTGTTGGATATTGCATTGCACAGCATATCTGTTATGGCTGTGGTGGGCGGAACATAGCAGTAATCACCAGGTATCCCTCATTTGAACCCCTCACCCCCATTAACAGTGCATATGGTCAGTTATTTGGTGATGGAGGTTCCGGTTGTTTTTCCTATTTGGAGATGCAATACACATATCTATCCGTATATATATATTATACTAAATATATGTGAACATATTTATCTGTCTACCTATGTACCATTGATGTGATATGAATTCTGCGTGAGTCATACATTTATATGTAGCTGTGTATCTCTCTACATTTACATATGTATAACTGTCCATATGTCAATGCATGTTTGGCTCACAATTTTGGCCTGTTCTACATTTGTCTGGTCAATTGATGTGGATGATGTCAGGAACGAGGTCAGTCAGGAATGACAATACATTAGAGTTTCAGACTTCATGTTGTTCAGATTGTGTATTGCAACAAATCACTGTTTAACTAGCAACGTTTTACATGTATAAGAATAATATTTCACATTTATCCCAATTTGTACCCCCATTTTGTCACACTGTGTCCAGAATGTTTGCAATAAGAGGTTGAGTGTTATGATATTAGTACAATTCCCCTTATGGAGATTGACTGTGTTGCCTGATATGTCAGAGTACTTGGGATTTATGTATATCTGACATGGTGTAGTGGTAATTCACTATGATTGTAGTATGCAGGGTCCTGGGTTCGAGCCTTGCAGTGGCTGTTAATTTTGTTGCTGGGTAGAGCAAGGGCGGTGGGCTACAGGGTGATTAAGGCACTTTTAAGCAGTTGTAAGCATGTTTGCGTGACGGTAAGCGTTGCTAACTGCAGGTAACATCCAGTTACACCAGGTTAGCCTCGAAATTGCTTATTTTGTGTACACAGTGCTTACCGTCACACAAACCTCCGGTTACATATGCTTAAAGATAGTTTGCATCAGATTTGCTGAACCTGTATGCCCATCGCTCACCCCCCGGCCTTAAACTCACTTACTAGTGCTGACATATGCTTACTACTGCTTATTGCTGCTTAACCTAACTACTTCATCTGAAGTAGGAGATTCATTTGTCTGCAACCTGTGGGTCTTGGATCCGATATCGGATCCGAACCGGCATGGTTTTCTAGCTATGGATCCGAGCTCTCAGCTCCTCCCCTCACCCATAATGCCCTGCTCTCCCTACATGACCTCAGATCTAGTTTGCCGCGCTGGTGACCAGATTGGTTTTCTTGAGCACTACAGCTAAGTGGTTTTCTTAAGATTTTCTAGTGCTAAAATTAAAATTTTTTTTGACAGTTTTGTGTGAAAGTTTAGGTTCCCCTTTTTGCTAGTTAAACTTGTTTAGTTGTATTAATTAGTTTCCCTCCTCTCGCTGGTAGCGTAGTGTGTGTTTGGGCTTGTGTTGTGTGTCTAGTTTACTTTTACTTTTTTTACATTAGTTTAAGTAATATATAGGCTCTTAGGATGTCTGAACAAACTAAGGCTATTTTTTCGAAGTGCTCCGAGTGTGGCCATAAGCTTTCCCCTGCTGATGGCCACACTCGGTGCGTTCGATGCCTTGGGGTTGAACACCTCACTTCTGGATGTTCCATTTGTGCAGGGTTCAACCCCAGGGCATTGAAGGAGCAGAGGTCTAAGCTGGTCCTGGCGGGACTTTTGCCCCCGGACTCGGCTCCGACCTCCGCTCCTTTGGGGGGTACCGTGTCTACGGTTCCCTTCTCTCCGGCTCCCCCTCCTCCTCCTGGGACTCAACCTCCCTGTAGTGGTTCGGAGGAGAGGGAAGCTAGAAAGAAGGACCGGAGGGAGAAGCACCATAAGCGGCGGGCCGAGACCTCTGTGTCTGCCCCGCCTGCCAAGCGGGCTTCTCCTCCGGCCTCCTTGTCTGCTGGTTCTCCCCCTCCTAGGCTCCGGTCACCCGTGTGCTTTTCACCGGGACCTGCGGAGGAGGAGACCCGATCTCCGTCGAGGCTATCCAGTAGGCACTCAAGGCCTACCTCGGTAGCCTCGTCGAGATCGACTTATAGCTTATCGGACGCTGATCTGGACCGGATGATGAGAAGGTTCATCCAGGCCCAGATGCAGATGGGAGTGCTCTTGCCTCCCCCCCCTCTGGGGGGGAGCTCGACCCCTTTCTTTAAACCTATAGCTCCTTCTCCGACCCGCTACCCGGGTTCGGAGCAGTTGGAGCCGAGCAGCTTCGGGGCCGGGGGTGGGTCGGCGCCGATAGTACTCGGTGCCGGATCCGACCCTGCCCTCGAGTGCCGGATCCGACCTCGAGCCTGGATCCGAGCCGGATCCGGGGATCAGTGCTCCTTCGGCGCCGTCTGTGTCAGAGCGCACTGTCCCCTCGGATCAGAGTGCTTCGGCGCCGGCTCCGATCCACTCCTCGGATCCCAGGGGGAGCCGATTGTCGGATCCTTTGGTCGAGGTCGGCTCCCCCTCGGCTTTTGATGTAGTGGAGAGGGCCCTGTTGAGGGTTTCCGGACCCCCGGCACTTGCTTCGGCTCCGTCCCGCGCTCCATCTGCACTGGACCAGGCTTCCACCATCCGGCCATTGGGACAGCCCGCTCCTTTGCCCCAAGTTGTTCCTTTGGAACAGGTCACTGTTTGCGAGGAGTCCTCTGACAGCCCCCCGGAGGATGCCCCCCGCAAGCATACGTGCAAAAGGAGGCATATAGACTCCCCCGAGTCTCTCACAGAAGACACGGACTTGGAGGAAGGGAAAGGCTCCCCAAGATCACCCCCTGAGGATGTCTCATTTGGAGACATCATGGAAATGCTCCGCATAAGGGGGGGTGGTCTGCCCCCAAGTCTTCCTCGGACGAGTCCGTGTTCTTGGAAGCATTTGAAGCGGGCCCGTCTATCTCTTGGGTGTCCCCTCCTGCCGACCCCCTGGTGGACCTCATTACCACCAGGGCGTGGAAGGAACCGGACACCGTGGAGCCAGTCCCAAAAAGGCCCGACCGTATACTCAGTCCCCCGGCTGACCGTGCCCATTGGAGTAAGGGGCCTCCGGTAGATGCCATGTTGACGGCGGCTGCCACCAAGAGGGAACTTGCTCAGGAGAATCCCTCAGTCCATCCCCCGAGTAAGGAGTCTCGGATGATGGACCGCTTGGGGAAGCGGATGTTTAGTTCAGCGACCTTCTCAGTAAGGGCGCTGAACTACCTGGCACATGTGATTAGGATGCAGCGCGATCTTATAAAAGAATACGCTGCATCCCCCCCAGAGTCCATGTCGGAGGAGGACAAAGTGTTGCACTCCACCCGTATGGCCACTCTCAGGTCCGTCACTAATACCTCTATGCGGCTACTGTCCCATGCTATGGAAGGTGCCGCTAGAGCCGCAGGGGCAGGCGTAGTTACCAGACGTCAGGCCTGGCTCCGTCATTGCGATTTCACAGAGCCCTTCAAGGCGTCATTTGCGAACGCTCCCTTCGATGGTTCTGCCCTCTTTGGCAAAACTGTTCGTGATACCTTGACCCAGAGCGAAAAGGACGGGAAGATGCTGTCTGCCGTCGGAATCCGCTTCTCTGTGCCCCAGAGGCCCTATTCTAGGAACCAAAAGGGCCAGAAGAAGATGTGGTTCCGGAAGTCGCAGCAATCCCAACCCGCTCCGGACAACCATTCCTTCCGTGGCAGAGGAGGACAGGGAGGACGCCGCCCCAGGGGCAGAGGGGCTCCCAGGAACTTCGGGTCCAGAGAACCCTTCTCTGAACGGCCCGCGCAGCAGCCCTGAAGGGTTGCCCGGCTGCTCCACTCTGGAGGCAGTCGGGGGACGTTTTTCGGAGCACCTAGCGGCATGGGAGTCCATAACATCAGACCGCTGGGTCTTCCAGATCATATCCAGAGGATACCGTATCCCATTTCGTCACATGCCAAAATTGAAGTCCCTCCCCGACGTTCCACCCGGTCAGTGGGAGGCCGCTCTGGCAGAAATTGGCCATCTGCTAAAGAAAAGAGCCATCCAGCCCGTCCCCCCAGACCAGATCGGATCAGGGTTCTACTCCAGGTTCTTTTTAGTGCCAAAAAGACGGGGGATCTAAGACCAATTTTAGACCTTTCACTCTTGAACCTGGCAGTTCCCAAGGAGAAATTTCGAATGGTTACGTTGCAGTCTATTCTCCCCCTTCTGGGAGAAAACCACTGGATGTGCTCCATAGACCTCAAGGATGCGTACTACCATATACTAATGGACAGGCGCTCCAGGAGGTTTCTCCGCTTCTGGCTGGGAGCCAGTCACTACCAGTTCCGGGTCCTTCCCTTTGGTCTCACCACAGCCCCCAGGGTGTTCACCAAAGTATTAGCAGTGGTAGCGGCCCACCTGAGGCTTCAGGGGGTGCAGGTCTTTCCTTACCTGGACGACTGGCTTCTCACCGCCCCAACAAGGCATCTACTATTATTGGCGCGAGACTCCTTTCTCCATCTTGCTCCCCGTCTGGGCATCATAATAAATACAGAGAAATCCAACCTAGCACCCACGCAGTTCATAGATTTTATAGGTGCCAGGTTAGACACGAAACGATTAAGAGCCTTCCTCACTGCGGACAGAATTCAGAATCTGCAGCTCCAGGTGCGGGCCATTCTCCACTCCAGCTCAGTTCCGGCGGAGTTGGTCCTGAGGGCTCTAGGGTCCATGGTGGCAGCGATAGCGCTTCTTCCTCTCGCCAGGTTCAATATGCGCATCCATCAATGGACACTCCTAGTTCAGTGGTCGTATCTTGCTCTTCCTATGCATCATCCCATTGCGATCAGCAAGGCTTGCAAGCGGTCCCTCCTGTGGTGGCTACACTCTCCAGATCTCCACGGAGGCCGCCCCTTTTGTGCTTCTCCCCCTCTCGCCACGGTGACCACGGACGCCTCCCGCCTCGGGTGGGGGCATTTTGCAGGCCGGACGGTCCAAGGCACGTGGAACGATTCAGAGACCTTACTGCATATCAACGTTCTAGAGATGAGAGCAGTGCTCTTAGCGTTGCTAGCACTTCAGGCCTTTCTTCCCTTGGGAACAATTGCGATTCAGTCGGACAACATGTCTGTCGTCTGGTATATCAACAAGCAAGGAGGAACCAGGTCTTACCCTCTTTGTCGAGAAGCCATGAGAGTGTGGGAATGGGCAATCTCCACCAACCGCTTTCTCATAGCAACGCATATTCCGGGTCGGTCCAACATCCTTGCGGACAAACTCAGTCGCACTATTCTCACCCCTTACGAGTGGTCTCTCAATACTCAGGTAGCGGAACGCATCTTCGCACGGTGGGGAACTCCTTGTTGCGATCTTTTTGCGTCTCCCTCAAACACCAAGTGCGACAGTTTTTTCGCTCTAATACCTCCTCCCGGAGGTACCCCAAGAGACACTCTGGTGCATGCTTGGCCACCCGGTCTTCTTTATGCTTACCCCCCCTTGCCTCTGATGCTCCAAGTTCTTCAGAAAGCCTCTCGGTTGGGGTGCAGAATGATTCTCATTGCCCCATTTTGGCCTCGACAGATCTGGTTCCCTTTCCTAAGGTCTTACTCAGTGAATCCTCCTTGGATTCTAGATCCCATTCCGGATCTGATATCTCACCCATCCCATCTATCGACCCCGAATCTGGACAACCTGAAGCTGACTGCTTGGCTGCTCCAGTTCCACTCCTGATCAGGACTCCCGGTATTTCGTCCCCAGTTAAGGCCATCCTGGTGGCGGCTCATAAACCATCCACCAGGAAAGTTTACCGCAGCAAATGGAAACGGTTCTCCTTGTGGGCGGAGCGGCAAGGTCTAAACCCCTTCACAGTTCCCCTTCCTCTGGTGCTTGACTTCTTAACCACTCTTTTTAATGATGGTGCCAGCAGTTCCACGGTCAAAGTACAACTTGCGGCAATTTCTCATTATCATATTGGTCACGACTCCAGTCCTCTGATGTCTGCCAAATTGTGTAAGATTTTCCTGAAAGGTACTTTTCTTCTCAGGCCCCCTGTAAAGCAAATGGTTCCTCCTTGGAACCTTTCTTTAGTCCTTCAGGCCTTGACCGCTCCCCCCTTCGAACCGGCGGCGACAGTAGATCTGAAATTTTTATCTTTCAAGACGGCCTTTTTTAGTAGCCATTACCTCGGCCAATTGAGTTTCAGAACTTCAAGCCTTATCAGCCAAACCTCCTTACTTGGTCTTTCATCCGGACCGTGTATACCTCAGGACCAACCCGTCTTTTCTTCCTAAGGTAGCTTCTGAAGCAAATATTAATCAATCCATTAACCTCCCTGTTTTCTTTCCTAAATATCAAAACAAGGGTGAATACAAGCTTCATTCCTTAGATGTTCACAGGCAACTTAGATTTTATCTAAACAGGACAGCTGGTCATAGGCAATCCGACCAGTTGTTTATTTCCTTTGCTAAATTTAATTTGGGCAAGCCAATCTCTAAAGTCTCATTATCACGCTGGATTTCGCAGTGCATCTTATTGGCTTATCAAGCTTCTGGAAGGCCCGCACCGGAGTACATGCCCATTCAACCCGGTCAGTCTCTACCTCGGCGGCCTTTAAGGCTAGGATTCCTCTGGATGATATTTGTTCAGCAGCCACTTGGGCTTCATCTCATACCTTTATTTCCCACTACAAGTTGGATATTACATCTAGGGGTAGAGCATCCTTTGGCTCCGCGGTGCTCCGGAATATCCTTCCATGATGGCCACCCAAGATTCAGGTAGCTGGGGACTCTGTCCCACGGGTTGCAGACAAATGAATCTCCTACTTCAGATTTAGAAGTTATGTACTCACCATAACGTTCCATCTGAGTAGGTGTATTCATTTGTCTGCAACCATCCCGCCCTCCTATCCCCCTGGCCTTTTCAGTTTCCTGCATATTATGTGTTACCCTTTTCAGGGTGTTCATGCTGTTGGCAAACTCGATCTGAGGTCATGTAGGGAGAGCAGGGCATTATGGGTGAGGGGAGGAGCTGAGAGCTCGGATCCATAGCTGGAAAACCATGCCGGTTCGGATCCGATATCGGATCCAAGACCCACAGGTTGCAGACAAATGAATACACCTACTCAGATGGAACGTTATGGTGAGTACATAACTTCTAATTATTGCTGCTTAACCTAACTACTGCTTTATGCATTATGATACTGACACCTCACATGTGCATTTACTGCAGTACTCCAGATATATGTGTATATATATATATATATATATATATATATATATATATATATATATATATATTTTGTGGCCGTAGTACTCCAGTTCATATATATATATATATATATATATATATATATATATATATATATGTTACGTGGGTTATGCAACATGCATATTATTACTCATAACATGCTTTGCCATGGGAAATGGTATGTCTCAGTTCCTTTCCTGGCCCCCCCCCTTTCTCGCTTACATCCACAAGGCGGTCCCATTAGAACGGGTCCAATCAACCCCAGCACGCCTCGGTCCGGAATGTCATACCCATCATCCCCCCGTTCCTCCTCCACATCAATCATCCTTCCTATAGGTTCCAGCCGAATCTAACCACACCACTACACATTGCTCACTCTCCACTTCTCGGGACCCATCACATAACTTGTCTCCATCCATGAATCTTCAGGCTTCCCAAACATTTAGTCCACAAACATACGTACCCTTCTTTGCTTACCTTTGAAGCATGGTATGTTGCTCCGAAGAGTCTTTTTAGCAGAATGTTTGGGTCTTCCCGCCAGGGACGAACATGTGTTTGTTTAAGATTAGTCTAAGCAGGTTGACACTGTTTCTTCCACTGGTAGTATCCTGCCAGTAGTCTGGGAAGCAGTGCTGTGCAATGCTTAGCGGTGCTTATTATTTGATTTGCATGATATTTGCCTTTTGGCATTGATTTCGTCTTCATTAAATGTTATATATGTGTCTTGTATCCTTGATTCATGTGTACATACACTGTATGGGGTCCTGGGAGCTTCAACACTTTATTACAATAACACCTCACATCTGGCCTTCCTGCAGTACTTCAATTCACATATTTATGTTATGTAGCAAGTTATACAACATCACACTGTACATAGTTTCATTTCACATGTTCAGTGTTATTTTCCTATGGTGAGGATTTGTTTGTTGAAACCTCACTGTTATGTATTGCTATGATGGCTTAGTGCTTAACTACTGTGACTGTAATGTACAGGGTCCTGGGTTCAAGACTTGCAGAGGCTGTTTATTTTGTTGCTTGGCAGAACATGGGCCATTGGATACAGAGTGATTAAGACACTTTAATCAGTTGTATGCAGGTTTGCTCGAAGCTAAGCAATGCTAACCTCTGGTTACAGTTTCTTACACTCAGCTTCTCCTTTGCTTACTCTGTGTAGGCAATGCTTACCCCCACGCAAATGCACTTAAATACACTTACTACTACTTATATATGCTTACTACTGCTTATATATGCTTAAACCTGCTTACTAGTGTCGTATTCATTATGACACTGACACTTTACATGTGCATTTAATGCATTACTCCTGTTCACATTTACATGTTATTTCATAGGTTATATAACAGGAAAATGTTCACATACAGATTTCACATGGAAAATGGTATGTGCTACAGTGGGACTCGAACCGAGAATGCCTGCTCGTTAGGTGGATGCTCTGCCCACTACACTGTTGCTGTCCTGCTTCATTTGAATATATTTTCCTTATTATCCTCTTCTGCCTTTTAAGCAGCTTTAACCGTAGCTAAGCAATGAGCCCACCCGCACACCTACGGTTAGCTGTACTTGGAGTTTTAATAAACAATATAGAGGTTTCTTCTTTTGATTTTTATGTCCTGTTGCTGTTGTACACACGGGGGACTGTTGGTGAGGATATGCGGACACTTTTGAGCTGTCTCACTCATTTATTTCCACTTTCTGCTGTTCAGCATTGCAGGGGTATGTTTATTCTGCGAGCTTTGCTCTCAGACATGCCCCCTGCACTCGTACACACTCAGTGTAAGCCTGGGAGGTCGGCAGCGCACCTTCATTAATATGCATGGAGCGCTGCCTTTCTCCTCCTACACAGGCACTTCCGTGCAGGACTATGCTAGTCCTGCATGGAAGATTAGTGAATCTGGGGAATAGTGTTTCTCCCAAGAGTAAAGAACTAAATTGGCAAAAATGGGTGCACAGCTGGCACCCATCTCAACTCCTTTAAACTGTCTATAGAACTCCCCTTCAAAGGTCATAAAATTGTTTAAGAGCACAGCTTTCAAAACATCCATAACAAAGTTCACTAGAGAATTATACAGTGAAGTTAATTCATGGACAGCTTCCTGGATTTTCCAAGCCCTGTTTGTGTGGAATCAAAGTGAACAGCTCAATAACATCAGTGGTTGAAAAATGACATGTTGTAGTGTAAAATTCCTGTTTTACTTTGGACAATAAATCCCAAGAATCTTTTAATATATAATTTACTGACTGTAATGAATCCTTCAATACTCTGTCCACAACCCCCCCTCAATGAGTAAGTAGGGCTTTTATGAGCTGAAACGATCAACCTATATGGGGGGAGGGGTTAAAACATTCTTATGGGCTTTTGGGATGGCAAACACAGTGGGAATAAGGGGGTGGTCATTCTTTTAAGAAGTTAAAAATCTCTTTATTAATAACTTCTTGAAAGAATGAATCCTCTAAAAAAAGTTGTATCTTTTTATAGGCTATAGTAATTTTGTTTCTAGATACAATTTCTTATTTCTCTGTATCATTTAATATAGAAAAACTCTGGCCATTATAGTCATTCTTGTCAAGCAGAGTGTATTGTTGACTCTTAAATCTCTTAATAAAATAGTCTGTTCTCTACTTAAATTATAACATTTCCTTTTTTGTGCTGCTCTTGCACTAAAAATTTCCCGAGAACAAATCTTTTCAAAACAGTCAACAGTAGGGTGCAGTGGGAGGTTGAAGGTGCTCTTGCATGTGAAAAGACATGAAGAAAAAGCCATCTCAGGTGCCTGATCCTTAAACATAATTTGCAAACTAGGTTTTCTCGTAAAAAGTTTGTTCTATCAACACTTATGAAACCTCTGTTTTAAAAGCTTGCACAAATTTAATCCCTTTTTTTTAAAAGGAAAAATGAGTTTTGGCAATATTAAGCTCATTGTAATTAAAGATATTAAAAGCTGCATAACTTAACATTTGCCCATCAAAACCTGAAATGATATCTACCCCTTCACTTAATAATTGCCCCTGTTATTATTCCTCCAAAATTGTTTTTGACCTCTTTTCCTGGACCCTTTTGGAGTGTGGAGATGATCTAAAAAAGTATTATGTCTTTCTATTAAAAATCCTCTCTTACCTTCTTAACTATGTCACTTCATTATTAAAATTACTGTTTTTCCCTATATTTGAGTGTGTTGAAGTGGGGCTGTGGTTAAAACATCAGGAATTTTGTCTCTCTCTGCCACCACATGATGCTCTCATTGTAGCCCCTCTTGTCTCTTAACATTCCTGTTTTCTCTTGTTGGTCTAGATAGGCTTTAGGCAAAAGGATAAACCACATTCTGTGCACACTCCAGGGCGAAAGCGCTTGACCAGATTTACATGTTCAATAAAAATGTTTTTGTATATTCACTCAGTTATTTGCCTCACAGTTTTACACCTCTGTATGTGCTGGTTTGTATTCTCTATCCATCTTGAACTCTACCCTCTGTGAGATTTAAATTGATGATCAACAGCTTTGCCTATTCACTTTTTGAGGCTGCTGATCTAGCAGTGTTGGAGATTGTTCTTTGAAAACACGTTTTATTGGCTTTAACTTCTACAAGGAAGAGCTCAGAGGTCTATACCGTTGTAAGTAGGACACTATGTCTGGTCTATTTCAATGTCAAGGACTCCCTTGGAGAGAACCTGTATTTCCAGCTTGGAGTAATTCTGGAATTCTGGGTGGGAGGATGGCATAATGGTTAAAGTGTTTACCTTGCAGACACAAGGTGCAGAGTTTGATTCTCACATGGGGTAATTGGCTAGGCTTAAAATGGCCCACAAGGGCAGTTAGCCTAGTACTAATTTATGATCTATGAACTACTGAAGTAGGTTGTTGCTTGTTTTCCATTCTTCTTCCTGGGAAATAAATGGGGGGGGGGTGTGATGACCCTCACATCAAGGATGTACATGCACACACAAATTTAGGAATATATGTCACAGTTGTCAGTCTCCTGTGCACAAAGCAGAGAAAGGCTGTCAGTTGTCAAGCAGTCTACCAGATACTTTGTCTCTTGCCTTGAGGTGGGCAGCTGCTCACCAGAAAATGTTGTAGTCAGAGCTTACTCTACTAGAAGGATTACTGCTTTCAGTGCTTTTTTTCCAAAATGTCTCCATTGCAGACATCTGTGCTATAATCAGTTGATCTGCAGTGCACACAGTTAGGATGAAGTGCATTTTGAAAAAGCAGTACCCCAAGACTAGGCTGTCTTAGCAGTGTGGAGGCCATTCAGTTGCTTCAAGCCTGGAGGATACTGCTTGGGATTGGTCTAAATCATGAGCTTATCAAAGATTGTTGTCAGTAGTCAGTATAACAGATGATTTGACAATAACTTCTATTGTGGGTCAAGAATGCCTTCTGTCCATTACGCTGTGGATTAATTTCTCCTCCATGAGCCTTAATGAATAAAATTCTCTGTGTAAGGAAGGTGTATATATATATATATATATATATATGTGTGTGTGTGTGCGATCCTGGAGTTATTATATATAGTAAAGGGAGTTTGGGGGGCACCCCCCTCACATGTGTGGGGAGTAAACCCCCACCTATTTTAAATGTAAACCATAGACATGGAAACTTACAAGTCAAATGAATAACTCTTTCCGGAAGATAATATATACCCAAACTATGTGGGGGCTATACCCCCTACACACCACAATGTGGGGGCTGTGCCCCCCCTTACTATATATACTAACTCCTGGATCGCACTACAGTGGGGAACGGGTCATATGCGTTTTCAGTGAAGTGAGCTTTCAGTGAATTGTGCTCAGGCAATTAATTTTCAGTGAAATGAGGCTTCAACGAAATGAGTTTCAGTGAAATGTGTTTTCTATCAAACAAACTAGACCCATATATATATATATATATATATATATATATATATATATATATATATATGAGTTGTTTAATAATGTGTCAGATTTCATTTGTTTTTATCCACCGAAAAATGCTTGCTAGTAAAATGAAAGCAAAGTAGCAGGCTCAGAGGATGCATATACTTGTGTACCTGGCACAGTGCATATTGGTATATATCAATACAAGTGTGTTAACATGTCCAGATACAAGATCTTCCAGTTTTACTGCTCTTGTCCAGTTGCCGAAGAAGTTTTCAGAGTACCTGTTGAAGTAAGTCCTCTTGGAGGATCACTTCATGTGGTAATACATCTACGCCTTCTTTTTTCCATTAGTTTAAGATGAGTTTATTCCTAACAGATTAAATTGAGAATTAGTGAACTGTGAAGTTTTATGTAGACCGGAAGATTACTTTAGTTCCTGACATGTTTGTTAAGGATTGGAAAGAAATTTATGTAGTCTGCTTAGTCATTAATTTATGTATTTTTATCCTGGTATAGGCATTTTCCCTGTCCTCCCTCTTCATCTGAAATGGGATGTGTTACTGAGGAAATTCAGTGTGTCCATGCTCCAGTTTATATTGCAGGTATGTCTTTTATCACAGGAGGAAACTTTGATTTCATATGGAAGTGCCATACTAGTTCTTGCATTATTCAGTCTACAGTGTAATGAATGGATTGTGCATTAATGTGTCTTGTTTCATTTTCATAGTAATCACCCTTCTTCCTTTTCGTTTCAATCTCAGTCTGTTAGTATTGGGTCATACAAAGAGAACAAAGTTGAAATGTTTAGGGACTTCCAAGATGGCTGCACACTGATTGACAGCTTGGCTTCAGCCGTCCCAGTGTAAAAACAGAAACTGTGCAAAAAAAGTAACGGTGAAATTGTCAGCTTGGGTAAAATTCAGTTACTGGCTATAAAGCACATCATCATGTCAGCAAAGAAGAAATCTGAAGAACCTGAAAGAAAATCAACTATCAAAGACTAAGAGAAAACTAGAAAGCCTCCTGCAGCTGTTCAGTAAAAAGCAGTTCAAACTCCAGCCACAGTACAACAGATGTCTTCCAATGATTTAGAGGAAAAATAAATTGAATATACTCAGAGGTGATTAAAATAAGTGCAACATTAAAGGAATAGATTAACTCAAATAACACAAGGCTGGAAAATTGAAGAAACTTTAAGTAGCTATCTAGATGAACTAATAAAACTGCAAAAATCTTAGGCTGAAATGAAGAAAAGGCTGGCTGAGTTATGAAGCTTCTCAAGAAGATCCGTTTCAAAAAACTACAGTACAGTTAGAAGATTCATTTTATAAAAGTACAAATAAACAACTGGACTGGTGTTCCACAGCAAGAGTTGTTAATTGAAAGGGCACATAGAGTGTATGCTCCAAACTTGGTCACAAGAAAGCAGACAAGAACCATGTTAGTAAAGATGCATTCATACCAGCAGAAGTTGATACTGATAAACTGTGGTGGAAAGGAAAAGTATTAAAAATCAGGCTGTGTATTTGTGGAAAATGATTAGTCATTGTACACCGAGCAGAAAAGAAGCAAATTTATCCTAGCAGTGTCAGAATATAGAGAGGCAGGTGTAAGATTCAAGCTGCTGTGTTCAGCTGTTTTCAGAATATTTTTCCTGGGTGATTAAAGATATTTTTGATGCAGAATGGCTAAGGAGGAAATCAAAATGTTTATCCAGCAAAAAGGCCAGCAAGCAGTAGGGCACTCTTCTTTTCATTATTTTGAAAATTAAACTCATGGAGAGGTGTTACTTGTGCAACCTTTCATTTGTATGAAATGAATTTGAGAGAGAGAAAAAAAATACAGGTGTGGTCTACAAGAATCAAGAGTACTTTGGACTTGAACCACAGTCTGGTAATGATCAGGAAGAAGATCAGCAACACTAAAATTACTGAATAAATGGGAGACTAAAGCATCAATCACATTTGTGAAATCTGGATGTGCAAGAAGTCTGGGCTGAGAAAGGCTAGAATTCTGTTGACTTTGTTAAACTTGTGGGTGGCCTTTAAAGCATATACCCCAATTTATGTCATTAATATTTTAGAAGAGCACTAAAGGGGAACAAAGGAAGTAACTGAAAGTAAAACTTTTTTTATTATTAGTATTTCTATAGAAGTCATGATATAAAGTGAATGTTGTATTGCAAAGCAGTATTGTATAGTGTGAGGTCAGGGGTATTTTAAATATGGGGATCTTTTCAGTGACTGTTATATATGTTAAAAGATATTAAAGTAAACTACATTTTCTTTGTTGTAAGAAAGTTATGCTTTGCAATGTAACGAGATGAGAAAAGCTGGACCAGGTACAAGCTTAAGTTCATTGAATGCTGTGATCTTGGCTACTGGGTTAAGGGGTGAGGTGTAGAAGTGTCCTGATTATCTTATCTGTAGAATTAAGATAAGAAATTATATTGTTTTTACAAAGGTGAAGGTTCAGATTTCTGTCCTTGGCTCTAGCTATAACATGTATTTTTTTGTATGGAAATAGGCTTGAAAATAAGACAAAATGATGAAAGGCAAGAACAACTGCCAAGTTTCTTGCATATGCAAAGATGTTAGCTTGTTTTGTTTTCCCATTAGTAAATGTTGTCACTAGGAGACAAGAAGTCTAAAGCTAAGGCAGTTGGTGAAGAGAATTTTGTAGATTGTGATCTGAGAGAAATTTACAGATATTCCTTCATGACCTAAAGGACACCTATTTTCATATTCCTATCCACCCTCTATTCAAGAAATGTTTTCATTTCTCTGTTTCTTCATTTTATTTTCAGTTCTCTGCTTTGCCCTTTGGGCTCCCAGTGGCCCCAAGAGTTTTCACCAAAAGCCTAGCTCCAGTGGTCACCTTTTGCAGGCTTCATGGTATTCAGATTTTTCACTATCTGGACGACCTCTTGCTTCAGGCCCCATCCCAAGACAAGCTAGTGCAGGATCTTCATTTCACCCATCTTAGTTTGTAAAGTCTGGAGTTCACAGTCAACCTTCAAAAGTTAAGACTGACTCCATCTCAGGACCACATCTTTCTAGGGTGCAGGATCCAAACTGTTCCAATGTTAGCCTCTCTTTCTGCCTCCAAGGTTCTGTCTCTCATTAATTATTTTCTTTTCCTGCTTCCCCTGACCTGTCTTCTGCTGAGGGAGTTTCTAAGGGCTTTGGGGTTCATGGCTTCTACTATCCCCATTCTTCTATGGGCCAGGCTTTTTAATTTCTCCAAGTCTTTTGAGTTTCTAATACCATGACTGGAATGTACCCCATTCCTAAGTCAATGTATGATCAAAGTTCCTGAAATTAGTATTGTTTCAATTTTTGATGTTAGCCAGAAATGATCTTCACAGCACCCACGTTGTGCCCACTATTGACTCCTCCTACAATTGATACGGAGTTGCATGTATTGGTAACATATCCAAGTACGACTTTAAATTATTTTTAATAAGGCACATTTCTCCTACTACTGTTGGAACTGTATGGGTATGTTTCTCTAGCAGTGCCCTCGTTTCTGCTTGCAAATCCTCATATTGTATGACTTTGTGTCTCTCTGTATGTAAGATACTCTAGCGACAGGGTAGAGCAATTTCAGTGATCAATGCTACTTTTCTCTTCTTCTTATGGACTGCTATATCTAACTTCCTTGCATCTGTTTTTTGAACTGTTGGTATTGAGTGATTCTGTGTGAGATAAACTTCATCATTTTCTATAAAGCTTTGTGGCTCATGTTTCCAATGCTTTTCAGCTACTTTAGTATTGTAATGTTTGCACAATCCCCAACCAACAGTCTTGCAACATTATTATGCCTTTCAGTATACAGTCCTTCTTCCATTGGTATGTCGCAACCAACAATAAGATGTGTGTGTGTTTCCAGTTCTTTTTTACAAAACTTAATTTTTTCTGTTTCTCACATATGTTCAATGGACTTTGTAGACCAATGTGTATGTAGCCCACTGTCTTGGGTTGCCAATATTAACCTTTCATGTTTTGGTTTAAATTCACCTCTCCTTAAGCATTCCTGCATTTGACCCTGATCAACTTGAGGTTGTTCCAAGAGAGTTCTATACCTACATCTGTATTTATGCATTTCCCGCATTTCTTACCTTCTCATCTGATCCTTCACCTTATATTCTTTCTTTTGTTTTTTGGCACATTCAGTTTCTGAATGATTTTTATGTACTTCTGGTTTGATTTCTATTCCTGTTTGACACTGATATGCATCTACTAAACTAAGCAGGAAAGTCATCTTAGACATATTTTCACCATGTTTTAAAACTTTCACTGAGTTTGGGTCTTGTGACGTCAACAGATGTATGCAATCCTATGACTGCAGATCTGTACATGCAGAATGGGGGATATGTATACTCTTGGTATACACTCTTCTCCTTTCAGGTTTTCACATTAGAGGTCGCCACAGCAGAATAATGGTCCACAGAAAGATTGGCAATGGAGTTTTACAGTGTCAGGCTGCCAGCCCAACACCCAACCTTCCACAGAAGGCACACAAATGCACACACTCATACCTAGGGCCAATTTAGTGTCCAATCCACCTGCAGCATGTCTTTGGGATGTGGGAGGAAACCGGAGCACCCTAAGGAAACCCACGCAGTCACAGCACTGATTTTTGTAAATCATTTGATAAGTATGAAGCATCCTTCTTCTTTTCCTCTCCAACTTGATCCATCACCTTTTGGGTCAGTCAGTCACTCCAAAACTGTGAGGTAGGACAGGAAAAGCAAATTGGCTTATAGCTTGGACTTTGTTCCTAGATATGAACGCTGTTTGCAGTATTAATTTTAGTCTTCTAAAATATTCCTTAGAAAGTTTTATTTGCATTTGTTAATGTTTTATTGCTGATCCTTCATCATCTTCCAAATAATTATACAATCCCTCTTGCTCAAGTTATTTTACATCACTTTCCTGTCCCCGGCTGATGTTTTCTTGGTGCTGCAGCTTTTCTGCTTTAAAGGATGCTTTTGCACATTTATCAAGACCAAATAACATTCTAATATCATCTGAAAAAGTGTTGACTACTTGCAGTTGTGCTTTCAGTTCATCATCTGATGAACTATACAGATCTGATGTTGTCTTTTTCATTCTTCCTCACAAATGGGGCTGAGGATCAGATCCTCAGAGCCAACTTGGCCACATATACAAGACTTTGGATCAGAAGCTCATGCTTCTCCCTCTATCCATAATGCTATATTTCACCCCCAACTTCTCAGATCTAGGTTACTGCCATCATGACAAAACAGATCAAAAAGCTTGAGCAGTGAGAGTGAAATTCTTTTTCCATTTCCTTAAGTTTAACTATTCTTTTGCCTCCTTAATGTTAGAATTAGCTTTTCTTATTTTCCTCCTCCCTCTCTTTGACTTAGAATATTGGTAGCATTAGAGTTTTTTGATCTCTCATTCCTTTCTGTTCCTTCTTGCCTCATGCGTTTTGGCACTTTTCTTTTCTCTCTGCATATATATATATATATATATATATATATATATATATATATATATATATGTGGGTCTATTTCAGAATGTTGACCATTCAGAATGCCGACTTTCATATGGCCAACACCATATGATCGATATTCCGAAAGACCGACATCCTGAAATAGCACCATTTACCTACCTGTAAACACAGTAAAACTGTGCTGTGTTATGCAGGGGGACAAGCCCCCCTGCACCCCACACCCCCTGCTACTTAAATATTCTCACTCCGAGATCGCACTACAGTGCAGGAAAGGGGAATCTCTCATTCCTGCACTGTAGCGGGATCTCTGCTATCATTTGTTGGCCTTTCAAATATTCGCTCATATGGTGTCGGTCATATGAGGTTCGAACAAATGAAGGGCTCCCATATATATATATATATATATATATATATATATATATATATATATATATATAGGTTTACTATCAAAACATCGAACATCACAACGTAAACCAGTGAAAAATGCGGTTTAAATGTTCGATGTGCTTAATATTAATTAGCTGACATTGCTGGATTGAAAATACGGAACATTTCGAATTTGGCAGTTTTTGATGTCAGCCAGGATATACTTACTTGCCACAACTTACCTGCTTGCTTTCCAGGAGTATGAACAAATGCAGTTCAGTACTGCATAATGATAGAATTCACGTTTTTGCAGGGAGGCAAGCCCCCCTGCGCCCCTACAACCCCTGCAAACTATATATTCCAACTCTGAGATCACTCTACAGTGAGGAAAAGGATAAATTTCCTGATCTGCAGTGTACCGTGATCTCTGTTCATAACATTGAACATATATCAGCGAATGCACAGTGGCATTCGCTGCAACAGACACTTGGAGAATTGAAGGTCGGCAATACGGGAATCAGTCAACTGATGTCCCAACATTCCCTTGTTCGCCCAACCTTAATTTTTCATTCAGTAAACATATATAGGTCTACTTTGATTCACTGAAAACTCATTTCACTGAATTTCAATTCACCCTCAAAAAATCGCTGAAAGCACAAATCAATGAAAATTAATTTCACTGAATCACATTTCATTGAATGGAAGTACTGTTGGGCAAATCAAATGTATATGCCCTTTTCCCCACTGTATTGCGGTCCTGGAGTTAGTAATATATAGTTGGGGGGGTGGGTAATATATAGTTGGGGGGGTGGGGGGACACAACCCCCCCACCTACTTACCTTTTATATTTATGAATCTCATTTCACTGAAAGCTAACAATATAAAACCAAAAGAAGGTGGGGGGGGGGCTACTCCCCCCCAACTGTATATGTATATGTGTGTGTATATAAATAAATATATATATATATATATATATATATATATATATATATATATACTAACTATATATATATATATATATATATATATATATATATATATATATATATATATATATAAAACTATATATATATATATATATATATATATGTCCCAACAAACCAAGGCAAAGGAATAGGCCAATGCAGCCAAACTCAGTGTAGGCCCGGTACAACAAACCAAGGCAAAAGAAATAGGCCAATGCAGCCAAACTCAGTGTAGGCCCGGTACAACAAATTCAAGGGTTAGTCCTTTGCGAATCAATAGACCATAGTACAGGTAGAACTAAATAGGGTTTACCTCTAGTTCCCCTCATTCTTATCACATGCTCACATATATTATTGATCTCTACAGGTATATAGCCTCTATCAACAAAAGAGATCTTCAGTGCCTCTAATTCTCTCAAGAAATCTTGATCTCGAGAGCATAGACGTGAAACCCTCAATGCTTGCCCCTTTATGATATTGGTAAAGACTTTTTTTTTGTGCATACTATCTCTAGAAAGGAAGGAGTTAGTATGACAGGATTTCCTATATACACTAGTGTGGAACGTGCCCTACATAATGTACAGTGGTGTCTAAAAAATCAATAGAGGTTGAGGAGGACTTCATAGTGAATTTCAAAAAACCTTCCAAGTTGTTAAGTTGTTCATGGAACGTGAGCAGCAAGGCACCAGTCCCCTGCCATAGAAGAAAGAGGTCATCCACAAAACGCCTGTAGAAAATGATACTGGCATTGTTGAGTATGACCTCCCTCTCCCAGGCCACCATCACCAAGTTGGCATAGGAGTTGGCGCAACTGGTGCCCATTGCCACTCCTGATACCTGTCGGTAAAGCGTATCCATGAACAAAAAGTAGTTGTTATCTAGTACTACTTCTAATAATAGACATAGAAAATCCGTCTCAGTGCTTGATAAAAATCCATTCAATACAGACCTCACCATTTGGATACCAACCCCATTAGGTATACAGGTGAAAAGTGATGTGACGTCTAGCGTAGATAATAGCACCTCACCTTGTAACTCATAGGAATCAACAAATTCATACAGATCTCCTAGAAATTGCTCAGTGTTTTTAAGCACACTCAGATGATGATTTTTGTCAGTTTATATTTTATACTATTTGTATACTGCCTTCAGTTTGTATTGTTTCATTTATAATATGTTTTTATGATCCTTTAGCTTTTAATGTGTGTGTGTCATATCAGTCTGCTTTGCAGGAACAGGATAGTACTGTTGCTTTAAGGATATGGCAGTGAGCAGGAAGTGATGTAAGTGTGTGTGATGTAGAATCCTGTATTTAAATGTTTGGATATGTGTTTTTCAGTTGTAACGTCTGAGGAAGAGAACTTGTTTCTTGAAAGCGCTAACGGTTATTAAAAAGCTTTTAGTTCTACCTGTACTATGGTCTATTGATTCGCAAAGGACTAACCCTTGAATTTGTTGTACCGGGCCTACACTGAGTTTGGCTGCATTGGCCTATTTCTTTTGCCTTGGTTTGTTGTACCGGGCCTACACTGAGTTTGGCTGCATTGGCCTATTTCTTTTGCCTTGGTTTGTTGGGACATATACATTGTGATCTTTGCTCGGGGTTTGGAACTGTTTATATATATATATATATATATATATATATATATATATATATATATATATATATATATATATACTATCTCTCTCTCTCTCCCTCTCTCTCTCTCTATATAAATATATATATATATATATATATATATATATATATATATATATCTCTCTCTATATATATATATATATATATATATATATATATATATATATATATATATACATATACTAACTCCATATATATATATATATATATATATATATATATATGTATATACTAACTCCATATATATATATATATATATATATATATATATATATATATATATATATATATATATATATATATGACTATTTCCTCTTCCCAAACCTTAAAAAGAGTTTGAATGGGTGGCAGTTGTTGAATGATTCTGAGATGATTGCAGCAGCAGAGCAGTATTTCAATGACCAGACTTTTCTTTGGCTGAGTTATAGAAACTTTAGACATGATGTGCCAAGTGCGTTGAACTTTGGGGAAAATATGTTGAATAATTTGTAAGTTTCATGGCTCCACATCATTCCCTTCTTGGCTGGGCTTAGAACTTTTCAGCACACCCTTGTACTGCTTGCGTTATCAAAGGTGGGCATAATTTCTGAAAAAGAGAAATCCACCAATTTTAAGAAATGCAGTTCTTGTGGGCATAATATCCACAATTCTGATTCCCACAAGAAGTGTGTCTACTGTCTGGGACCTGAGCATCTAAAATCCATCTGCGAGATATGTGCCATATTTAACCACAGAAACCTTTCCAACTGCAGCAACAAACTTGTCCTTAAAGGCTTGCTTCCAGCTACTTCTTCCTCCTCTAAAACTCCAGGGATTCTTAAGAAAAGAGCCCTCCAGATGTCTCCATGGGCCTCATCAGAGCCTCCTGAAAAACAGAGGAAGACTTCAGATCCAACCCTTTTGGATCAGAAGACTGTAACACCTATCTCTGATCCACAGGCCCCTTTGGATCCAACAGGCATAATTACTGTCACCAGCTCTCCTATACCATCCTCATCCTACTCTTTTCCCAGACTCTTGTATCTGACAGCTAGGGTCCGGTCAAAGGAGTTTGTATTGAAACCAGTTTCTCTGGCCTTGCCCTCACAGTTACTTTAAACTCCAAAGATAAAATTCTAGACCTGCTTCCTCAGCTTCATCCAGGTCTTCAAGGAGCTTGGCAGAGGCAGATATAGACAGGATGATGCAGAGATTTGTCAGAGCTCCGATCCAGATGGGGTTCCTGCCAACTCCATCTCCCACCCAGCCAATACTGTCTCCTTCTCCGATCAGACCTGTGGTCTTGCAGTCTTAGGATCCAAGATCCCTGAGAGAGTAGGCATTGGATCTGAGGAAGCTCCCTTCCTTGACTTTGGTGGTTTCTCTGACCAGCCCTTCTCCAATACCGTTGGATCAGGCCGGGTCTCAGATTCAGAAGTCAGTGTAGAGTCCAAGGGGTTAGGTTCAGCCCTTACTCTGTCAGATACATCCCTCCCTCTTGGTGCCTCGGCTGTTAACAGCTCAGGTCCGATTCTCTCTGGAGGTCTCAGATCCAGGGTAGGCCCCAACCTCTTATCCTCAGTTGCCTCTGTTCTGAGGAGGGTGTAGAGGTGTCCTCGGGTCCATCAGCCTTTCAAGTGGTAGAAAAGGGCTTCTCTTTGGATACAGAGCTGTCCTGTCATATCTTGGATCTTACCCATTACCTCTCATCTGGTCCTAGCTCTGAGCCCATCATTCCTGATCCTCAAGGTCAGTCAGCTCTGGGAAGCCTCCACACTCATTCCCCATTCTTCTGACACCTGCCCTGAACACCCAATGGAAGAGGTACCTCAGAAGAAAATGTGTAAGTGGAGGCATATAGACTTCCCTATGGAGTCTCTCTCATGGAAAACACAGATTTTGATGGGGAAAAGGACACCCCCCCCCCCCCAGTCGCCACCTGACAATGACTCGTTTTTGGACATCCTGGAAAACCTCAAACAGAAGGGTGGCTGGTCTTCCCAAGCTCCTCCTTCTGAGGAATCAGTGATGCTGAAGGCTTTTGGTGCTGGCCCATTTACCTCTTGGGTGACCCCCCCCCGTCAGATGAACTTATTGGTCTAGTTTCCCACCAGGCTTGGAAGGAACCAGACACTGTTCAGCAGTTCCTTAAGCACCCAGATAAACATAGTTCTTCCTTCAGACAAAACCCAATGGAGAAAAAGGAATTCCCATTGATGTCATAGTTGTGGTGGCAGCCACTGAGAAGGAGCTAACCGAGCAAAGCTCCTCTGTCCATCCACTGTACAAGGAATCCAGAGTGTTGGTCAGATTTGGAAAGTGCATGTACACCTCAGCCACATTTAAACTGAGGTCATTAAATTACCTGGCATATTTTACTCATGTACAGAGAGATTTCATCAAGGAACATTTATACTCTCTCACTGAGTCCATGTCTGTAGAAGTTTTCAAGAATGTTTCTCCTCAACTGGCTACTCTTTCATCTGTTGCCATGTCATTGTTGAGGCTGATCTCCCATACAGCGGAGGTTGCCTTACAAGCAGCCAGTTCAAGCATAGCCATGAGGAGACATGCCTCGATGAGGCTGTGTGACTTTGCAAACCCCTTCAAGGCGTCTTTTGTTATTGCCCCCATTTGATGGTTCCTCCTTGTTCGGGCCATCTGTGAAAGGCATGCTCACCCACAGCGAGCAGGAAGGAAAGACTGTCTGCTGTTGGAATCAAGTTTTCTACCCTGGGATGTTATTGGAACCCTCATGTTCCTAGCTTGAGCCTCATCTTTACTTGTGTCTGTTCTATCTCTTTAACACAGTGGTTAGTAAGGTAGCAAGCTTGATTTAAGGAGTTGGGGCTAGAGTAGAGCATTGTGGGTAGAGGGAGGAGCTCGATCTTTGAATCTGAAGTCTTGTATATGTGGCCTAGTCAGATCCGAGGATTGGATCATACACCCCATTTGTGAGGAATAATGAAAATGGCAACACAGATGACAAGTTATGGTAAGTGCATAACTTCTAATTTTAAATCATTCACTAAATGAAGATGAGAAGTACTTACACTTTGTTGTTTTGTGGGAGCCAAATTGTGGCGATGACGTAATCTTTTAACTAGACAGCTTAATGGGTTAATAGCAAGACAAAAGAGCAGCAGTGACAAAGAATCACCCTGGAATATTCCCCTTTGAATTTTTATCCCAGGAATAATAATTTGTCCTTTATCACGGCATAACCGCAAAGTGGTTTTCCACTGTTTTATGGTCACTGTAATGTAATCTATCAGTGTAGGGTGTATTTTATACATTTTTAAATAGTCTTTTATCCATGACTGTGGAATACTGACAAATGCTTTTTTGTAGTCTGTCCACACCATACTTAGATTAATTTCCTTTTTACAGATTTTCTTCTTGTTTCACTGTTGCAGTCATCACATTTGGGTTATCCCTCCTAGGGTAGCCCTCGGCCGGCCCGAATCCCAGAGGCTTAGTATTTCTGCATCGGTTGCTGTCACTTGAGGACTGACATCAGGTCGTCAGTAATATAAAGTAAGGCAGCCGATGCCATTACATCAGTCTTTCTTGCCATGGAGCCCGAAGCAGAAGCGGTCGGCCGCTACCTGAGTTTCCATCTCAATCTGAAGTTGAAGTCTTCTAAAGCTAAGTACCCTGTTGGGGATCCTTTTTTCTTGCACTAACCGATGTCAGAAAAAGTTAACAATCATCTCCCCTGTGGAAAGCAAATGCCACATCGAGACTTCCACTCTTACTGCGTCACTTGTTTAGGCCCAGACCACGACGTCCCCCATTGTCACTTCTGTGCTTTGTTCAACGCCAGAGCTATCCATCATCAGGCCGTTATTGTAGCCAGATATTTTCGTTTACAGTCTTCGAATTCTGATATGGCTTCATTAAGCCATCTGACAGCAGATCTTCCGAAAAAACGTAAAGATAAAGACAGAGACAGACCGCACAGGTCCAAACTTACTGACGACGCTTCCGTTAAGCTAGTCGTCAGTCCTCCTGTTCTCAGTGAGGTGCTTTCGCAGCCCCTGATGCCCAATGCTGTTGATTCGCAGGGCGCTACCGAGACCCTTTCGGAGTCCAGTATGCCGCATAACTCTTCTACAACTAAGGATCCTGGGGTCGTCATTATCTTGGATGGGTCTGGAGCTGCTGAGCAGGCACCAGCTTCCGAGGAAGTCCTTCGCACTACCGAATCTCAACACAAACCGTCTTCTTTTGCAACTACTTTTCTTTCAAAAACGACCGAGTTTCTTAGGCCCAGGGTTTGAACCACACCCAAAAAAACAACGACCCACTCTCAGGCACCTGCTACCTTGCCTCAGTCTCAAATGCTTAAAATGGCTGAAGATCTTATCATGCTGATCAGGGGAAGCCAAGCTACCCCCTCAAAAAGAAAAAGAGATCTGTCCCCTGTAGTTTTGTCTGAACAAGAGTCAGATGAATCTGATGCATCTGACTATGAAGACATGCAACCCATCTCCACTTATGTGGATTCTGATGCAGAGAACTCCATTCCTTCAGCCTCTCACCCAGAGGATTTTTCCTTTGGGGAAATCCTGCATACTTTAAGGGAACATTTCCATTGGGAGAGTCAGGACTACCCTCAGTCTAAAAAGAGACTCAGGGAATTCTCAGATCTTCCGCAACACAGAACCTTGGCCATCCCCCCAGTCCTGGATGTTGCGGATGATGTTTTTCTTGAGTCCAGCTTGACTCCTTCTCCCAGAAAAGGTACTACAGAGTCCATGACTCACACAAATATCTTTTTAAAAATCCAACAGCTAACCCTGAGGTCATTTCTCAAGGGCCAAAAGGGATTAAAGCAACCTCTGCTAAGAATCCCAAAAACTCAGACAGGGATCCCTGAGTATTGGAAAGATGGGGTAAAAAAGTTTACACCTCAGCTACTCTTTTGCTATGAGGCACTAAATTGTTAGTTCCATATGCTGAAATTCAGCAACATATCCTGGAACTCCTTAAACAAAAAAATGTCTTCCCTTCCTGCTTGGGTAGAATCTAAAGATTTACAAGATTTAATGCATTCTGCAAGCCAAGTAACTAAACACACTTTGCACTGTGAATGTTCTTCGTGTTTCACTGTTGCAGTCATCACATTTGGGTGCTTCAACTATGGAATCTGCGGATGTCTCTACCTTGTATGGGTCCGGAGCTGCTGTGCAGGCACCGGCTTCTGAGGGTGTATTCAGGCCTACTGATTTGCATATTAACCCAACGCCATCTTCTTCTTCAAGGCCTAAAACTCGATGCATGCCTAGAAAACTGATGCCCAGACAGCATGGTCAGGCCTCTATGCCTAAAAAACAAATGATAAGAATGGCTGAAGACCTTATTACTTTAATCAGGGGAAGCTAGCCTTCTCCCTCTAAGAGACCTAGGACTGAATTTGCTTATGATTCTTCTGATCAGGATTCTGAAATTGCTGTTTCCTCTGATGACCAGGATTTACCCTTATCTACCTATGAGGATTCTGATGCAGAGGACTCTATTCCCTCTGCTGCCCCTCCAGAGGATTTCTCTTTTGGTGAAACATTGCATACTATTAGGGAGCATTTTCGCTGGGAAAGCCAGAATTACTCTGATTCTAAAAAGAGGCTTGGGGATTTCTTATTCCTGCCCCAACACAAGCCTTTAGCTATCCCCCTGTACTGGACATTGTTGATGATGACTTTTCGGAGTCTAGCTTGGTCTCTGGAAGGCATATTTAGCTATGTTGGAGAGTAAGTGGCAAATTTTATGTGATGCTACCACAAGTCCTGGGTTAAACGATTGTTCATAGGTTCATAGGTTCATACTAGGCTATCTGCCCGAGGGCATTTACAAGCCTAGCCCATAGTTTTGTGGCTTACGCCACCCCTTTAGTTTGGAGAAACTATGCCCATTATTTTGCTGTGCCTCTGTCGAGCAGTGACACTGAGGTAACCCCTGGGGTGTATCTGCGATCTCCCATCCATTGGTCAAGATTCCTCTTGAACAAGGCCAACGAGGTGCTCTGCCTCACATAAACCGGGATTTTGTTCCACAGCATAGGGAGTCTTTGGGTGATGAATATATCCCTCCAGCACGTCCTATTAATAACCGTGTCGAGGTTTAAGTCTCCCGCCCTTGTGGCTCTGAGGGATCTAGATTTTTTGAGATGAAGCATGTTCATCAAATCTGGGTTCGACATGGCCTTGTATGTCAGGCACAGGTCACCTCTGAGCAAGCGGTAAGCAACTGAATATAACTGGAGTTCTTTCAGTCGTGCAGCATAAGACAGATTTTTAACACCCTTTATCCTTTTGGTGAGGAACTTTTGTGGCCTCTCCAGCTGCTGCAAGTGTCGGGTCAGATACATTCCGAATGGGGCATTGTACTCAATCATTGGTCTGATGAGTGATGAGTATAGGGAGACTATGACCTCCCTTGATCTAGATGTGAATCTCTTCATGATAAGGTGTGCAGTGTAGAAGGTATTCCTAACTACTTTAGCAATATGAGTGTCGAATGAAAGGCTACTGTCAACCTGGGTTCCCAGGTCCCTGATAACTTCTTCTGTGATCAGGGGATTGCCACCTATATGGTTGCTAGGGGTAACCTTGTTTTTCCCGAAGGGTATGACTATGCATTTCTTGGCATTTAACTTTAGGCCATGGCTCTGGCACCAGTTATCCGTTTCTGTGAGACCCTTCTGAAGGATATCTGTGTCGGATGTGTTTTCGACTCGGCCCAGTTTGCAGTCATCTGCAAACTTTGTCAGCCATAACCCTCCTGTGTTTGCTTGTACTTCAGAAAAGTAGATGCCAAACAAGAGTGGGCCCAGGACTGAGCCCTGTGGGACACCACTTGTGACAGGCTTTGAGTCTGACATGGCGCCAGCAACTCTGACCCTGTGGGTTCTGTCACTCAGCCAGTTTGCAACCCATCTTGTAATGTATGGGTTTACATTTAAGTTGATGAGTTTTTCAATGATACCCGAGTGGGGTATTGTATCGAAAGCCTTCGCCAGGTCTAGGTAGGCTGTATGGACTGCCTTTCCCTCGTCAATGGCCTTGGTGACTGTTTCGAAAAAGTCAACCAAGTTTAAAAGGCATGATCTGCCTTTGACAAAGCCAAACTGGGTTGGATCCAACGTCTGCAAATTCCCTATGTCTTTATTTATGAGATCCATTATGATCCTCTCTTGTATAAGTATTAAACCCTTTCTATTATTGGATTAATTTTTTACTTATTAATTTTTTATTTATTATACTATACATTCTATTTTATGTCTTTGGAACAGTTAGTGATTGGGATATGTAGTGGTTTTTCATACATATTCCTTATATTTTTATTAATTATTAGTATATTTATGTGTGACTCATACATTAGTGCTATCACTTTTCATTCTTTAGACAATTCTTACACAACTATTTACTCATATGATTACTATTTATCTATAGACTGTGTATTGTGTTTTTATTCTGTATGCGTGGCAGTTGCAGTCACGATGGTTTTAACTGTTATTAACTTGTGGCTATGTTGCATTAAATGTTAAAGGCTTTTTAAAAAAGAAAAAAGTTTTTGGTGCCAAACAGTTTTTAAAAAGAGAGGATTATACTTGGTTAATTGGTTCTGAGGAAGTCTGTCTGTTTGCAGATGAAAGCGCTAAACCCGTCTATATTTCTGGAGTTCTATGTGATTTCTGGTCAATAAATTCTACTTTTCTTCACCTTGTTCGAGCAGTGGTCCTTTGGTTTTGGGCTTTTACATCGGGACTTCGTTCATTAGCCACATTGTTTTAAGTTCAACATTCATATTTACAAATGATAGAATTATCCGCACAGTTCTATCTGCCTAGGCTGGCAGCCTTCACCCATCTCTACCAGTCTTCACACATGGTTTAAGGAACAACCCCTGCCAGACCATGTCAAATCTAAATTGTTGGATGCCCCCTTGCACAAAGCTTATTTGGCACTAAGGAAGAAGAAGTCTTAAAAAAGATGGAAGAAAAGCACTGGTCCTTTCTTGCTCCGAGTAAACCTGCCCAGCCTAGGCCCCTTGGAAACAGACCCCCCCCCCCCCCCAGACAGCAGCCCCAGGGAATGCAGAGATCTAAGCAGTGGACTACCTCCACTTCAAAACCAGGGAGTTCTAAGCCACCCCCTTATGATAAGAACTCACAATGACTCGCATCCTCCTTCACCCTCTGCCCATCTTCACTTACCCCTAGGAGGAAAACTCTCATTTCACTCAAGCACCTGGACCACCATAACCAAGGACCAATGGGTTCTGAACATTGTGTCTCAGGGATACAAATTTTCCTTCCATACCCTTCCAACCCCAAAAGGGTTCCCAGATCTACCACCAAATCAGTGGGCAGAGGCTCAAAAGCAAATCCTTTCCCTTCTCTCTATGAGAGCAGTACAGCACGTTCCTGCAGAACAGATAGGCCAAGGCTTCTACTCCAAACTTTTTCTGGTGCCACATCCTCGATCTATCAATTCTAAACACCTTCCTGGTGATCCCAAAATTCAAAATGCTCACCCTTCAGAAGCTGCTACCCATGCTCTCCAAGGACACATGGCTAGCCACCCTAGATCTAAAAGAGGTCTACCTCCACATTCCTATCAGGGAATCATGCAGGAAATATCTCCGCTTCAGGGCAAGATCTCAACACTTTCAGTTCTCTGAGCTTCCCTTTGACTTATCTACTGCTCCCAGAGTTTTTACAAAATGTCTGGCTCCGGCCATTGCCTTTTGCCGACAAAGAAATATTCAAATTTACCTATACTTGGACAACTGTCTTATTCAGGCAGACAGCCAGGAAAAGCTGCTCAAGCACCTGGCCATTATAAAGACACTACTAACCTCCCTAGGATACACAGTCGACGAAAAGAAATCCAAACAGGTGTCCAGCCAAAGGATAATCTTCCTGGGAGCAAGTCTGGATACAGCATCCCGGATGGCATTTCTTACATCAGAGAATCAAATTTTCCTGACAGCCTACTTCTCTCAACTAGCCACCAGGCCCCAGCTATCTGTAAGCATCTTGCGTACTAGTCATTCCATGTGCCAGACTGCACGAGGAAACTTCAGTGGTACCTAAAGAGCCTTTGGTGTCAACACTTTCAAGACCTGGAAACTCTTCTATCTATAATTCCTTCAGTGGTACCTAAAGAGCCTTTGGTGTCAACACTTTCAAGACCTGGAAACTATTCTATCTATAATTCCTTGCCTCAGAAAGGAATTTCTTTGGTGGGCAGCAGCATGCTCCCACAACAAGGGACTGCCCTTCTCCCCACCCCACCCCGCCCAGACCCTCACCACAGATGCATCAGACTATGCTTGGGGTGCACACCTGGATGGCAGGTGCAAACAGGGCCAATGGAGCCCTCAGGAAATCCCTCTACACATCAATCAAAAAGAGATGATGGCTGTGCAGCATGCCTTGATAGCTTTCAAACCCCTTCTCTCCAAGGGTTCTCCTGATCAAAACAGACACCACTGTGATGTGGTACATCAACAAGCGGGGAGAGACTCACTTCTACCCTCTATAAAGGATGGCCATGACCCTTTGGCTCACAGCCTCTTCCAAACATCTACACCTGTTAGCACAATTCCTACCAGGCTCTCTCAACTCTCTGGAAGACCAATTAAGCAAAAACCTTCTGGACCCACACGAGTGGTAACTCAACAGAAGTACCTTCACCCTAATAATTCAGAAATGGGGAACCCCGAAGGTCGATCTCTTTGTCTCCCACACCAATCATCAGCTCAGAAAATTCTGCACCAGGGAGCATCACTGCATGGCTTGGAAAGTGGATGCCTTGTCCTTTCCCTGGGTCAGTCTATCGGTCTATGCCTTTCCTCCCTTACCTCTCATCCCCAGGGTACTGCTCAAAATAAGAGAGGAAAAACCAAGGACCATTCTTATAGCTCCAGACTGGCCCCGACAACACTGGTTCCCCTTGCTGCGCAGCCTGTCCCTGCTGCCTCCATGGCATCTTCCTCAGATTCCAAACCTCCTGACCCAGAGGGAAGGGGAATTCATGCATCCCAAATTGCACAGACTTAATTTGGCAGCTTGGCTTATTCCCTAACCCCGAACCAGTCTGCCAATCTTAGTAAACAGGTTCTGGATGTTGTCTGTGAGGCCAGACGTCCTAGCACCAGAAAGTCTTATACAGATAAATGGAAACTGTTCTGCACCTGTACCCATGCTAATGGAGCCAATAAGGCACAGCCCTCCATCCCTCTCATCCTAGATTACTTACCTACTACACAGTGGTCTCTCTTTCTCCTCTATAAAAATTCATGCCTCTGCTGTTTCTGCTTATTTTCCCACTGAACAGCCCCTTTTCTCACACACACTGATCAAACAGTTCCTCAGAGGGGCTAGCAATTTGAGGCCTCCCAGAAGGGCACCAACGCCAGCTTGGGAACTTTACCTTTGTCTTGGAAAAGCTCACCCTGCCCCCTTTCGAACCAGCTTCTTCTGCAGAGCTAAACTTTCTCTCCTGGAAGACAGCTTTCCTTTTGGCCATCACTTCAGCCAGAAAAGTCTCTGAGCTGCAAGCACTCATGGTTGTAGAACCCTTCATCATCTTCCATGCAGATAGGATATCCCTCAGAACTAACCCATCCTTCATGCCCAAGGTGGTGTCCAGTGTGTGTCTCTCAACCAATCCATTCATCTGCTCTCCTTATTTCCTAATACCCAGAACAAGGGGGAAATGATTCTTCACTCTCTAGATGTGCACAGACAGTTCAGATTCTATCTGGACAGGACTAAATCCTTCAGAAAGTCTGATCAATTGCTGGTTAGCTTTGCTACAGGGGCAGAAGGCAAAGCCATCTCCAAGCAAACCATTTCCAAATGGATAGCATGCTGCATCCATTTCTGCTACAAACAGCATGGAAAGCCTCCCCCCAAGGGGGTCAGGACACACTTCACCATAGCAGCCTCCACCTCTACAGATTTCCTAAGAGGAGTCCCCACCAGGGACATCCTTGAGGCTGCCACCTGGAGATCTGTTCACACTTTTACCAAGCATTACCACCTGTCTCTCTTCTCCAAATCCAGGGCAGGGTTTGCCTCTGCAATCTTACAGGGCATCCTAGCCAGCCCCTAGTTTCCTTGACTCCCTCCATCCATTTCCTAAGCTTTGGGAATCTACCCAAATGTGATGACTGTAACAGTGAAACACGAAGAACATAGTACAGTTGTGTACACTTACCATAATGTAGATGTTCGAGTGTATTCACTGTTGTAGTCCTGGTTTCCCTCCCTCCATCCCCCTTTATTCTCTTTCTTTCCTTACAAGGGACATAGTGGTATTTGTTTTCCACTTGTGGGGTTCTTTCACCAGAACCTGGCCTTGTACTTTTGGGGCTCCTGACAGGTTAGGGCAAGAAAAACTGATGTAATGGCATCGGCTGCCTTACACTGACAACCTGGCGTCAGTCCTAAAGTGACAGCAACCGACGCAGAAATAATAAGCCTCTGGTATTCAGGCCGGCCGAGGGCTACCCTGGCAGGGATAACCCAAATGGTGATGACTGCAACAGTGAATACACTCGAACATCTACATTTATGGTAAGTGTACACAACTGTACTTTCTTCATTATGACTTTAATAACAAATGATCCTTTGTTCCGTAAGACTTTCTTTTGTTACCCTTTATTGCCATGATTGAATTTTCTTCTACTCAACTGTAAATTCCAATGTATAGTTTACATCAACGGAGTACAAATTATTGGTCTATAATTTTTAGGATAGCTGTAGGTTTGCTCTTAAGTAGAAGTATTGTTTTTCCTGTTAACCAGGTTGTTTTTTTGTTTGGGTTGCGCATATAAATAGTTCTTACTCATGACTAAATCTTCATGTAAAGATGTTAATACTTTTAATCCAGAAGTTAAGTAATGCATCTGGAGGTGGAGTTTTCCATTTAGGAGATTTTCTTACTTTGTTTCAATCTCTCACTCGACGTTACTTCATCCCCTTTCATATCTTGTACATTTGAACTTCTTATTCTTTCTTTTACTTCTTTTATCCATCCAGCATCTTTTGTTATGTTCCACAGGACTTCATAGATGTTTCTCCGAAATGTAACTATTTCTTCTTTTTTTTTGGTGGTGTTTCCATTCCTTTTGCCTTGTTTCCCAATTCTCTTTAGAACTTTTTTGGGTCATCAATAAATTGCTTATTTTGTACTTATCGTCTAAGTTTTTCTGCCTGTGCTGATAATTTCAGTTTATTTGCGATGGTGCAAGGTAGATGCTGATCTGTTCTGATACTGTGCATTGCTTTTATCACGTCTTAGTATTTTTGTTGATCTGTTCCCTCTTCTATACTCTTCTAATACTGACACTTCTTGTCTTAATTGCTTTATAGTTTTCTCTCTGATACTTCCATGAGGACATTTGATTTTTCCACTTCGTTTCCCTTACTGGCCTGTGTTTTTGTGGTAAAACTGAATCTGTTATTAATCTAGTGGGATGGTAATATACAATGTTTACTTCTGTTATATCGCATGAATGTCTATAAACAGTCCTAATTACTGTGATTGTTTTATTAAACTTCAAACTTTTGGGGTTTTATTGACTTTCTGTAGTCTGTTTCTTTTATTGATCTTAATATGTCAGACCATCTCTATTAAATCATGTAACTCTTTTAGATCTTTTTCTTCTAAACTAAGGGCACATTCTTTGTTCTCCATTTTTTGCTGGCATTCTACAGAAAGTTCCAGAGCACTCACTGGGCTGTCACTCCACAACATTGACTGCAACAGATTTGCTAGTTTCCTATTCCTTCCCTTGCTGTGCAACTTCAACTGAACTTTTGTACTTTTTCATATGGAGGGCTGCAAAGTATCTTTGTATGGCAACCAATTGGATGTTTCCCACTCCACTGGTTTCTCCTTAATTTGGGGTGCTATTGCTGTATCCTTCTGCCATGATGTTATCAGAATTTGATTTTCTACACTAAATCCTTCACTCCACACATAATCCATAATCTCAGTTTCTATTTCTTTAACTTCTCCATTACTAATCCTCTTTTCTACTTTTCCTCTTTTTTTGTTGTATTGTAAAATTTTCCATATCCAGATGCCTTTGCCTATATTTCTTTTCAAATATCTGAAATGCTGCTGTTTTTGTATTGATTAGTTTTGTTTTCTCCTTGCATAAATATTGCACCTTATTAAATCTCTTTTTTTCCCCCATGTCCACATTTCTTCTTCAGATTTTGCCTTCTCCTCCTATTTCTCCTTACCTGGGAGACTCATTATTCCATCATGCTGTGATATAACCCATGTTAGACTTTCTGCACTAAATCCTTCATGTCACAGGTATTCCATAACTTCAGCTTCTATTTTTTTTTTACTTCTACTTTACTAGTCTTCTGTTCTAAGTTCCCTCATTGTGATCTTATTTTTGTATTGTGAAATTTTCCACATCTGGATGCCTTTGCCTGCATTTCTCTTCAAATACCTTTGAGGCTGCTTTTTTAGTGTTGATTAATTAGGCTTTCTCCTTTGATAAATATTGTACCATATCAGATCTCTCTCTCTCTCTTTCCCATGTCCATATTTCTTTTTTATACCTTTCAAAAAATCTCTAGATTTTGTTCTTTATAATTTCGCACTTCCTCAGTTGCTTCTTTTCCCAAACAAAAAAAAAGAAACATTTTTACTTAAGCATAAGCCCTTCCAAACATGCAGACAAATTGCTTGGGTGTTGGCAAGCAGGAAGGAGGACAAACTAAAGACCGGGATAACTGCCGACTAAATAGCGGCAAAACACAGCAGCGCAAAGTGGTAGGGGTTTAACAGAATTTGAAGCTTCTGACAGTTTTTCTTCTGCAAGGCAAGCATTTTTCTTTCCTCTAATTTCTTTCTTAATCTTTTTGTATGTCTTCTGTCTGGAAATTCTGGGATTCTTGCATAATAGTAACAATATATAATTTCATTTTTATCCTCAATGGTCCACTGTGTCATCTTTATGGTTCTTTTTGGCCTATCAGTTTTTACGATTTTTGCGTACTACTATTTCTTTCTACAACAGGGTGCTATCCTCCCACTAAGCCTAGCCTAGACCCATTGTAGGAATGTTTTCATGTCTTGAGGATTCTGCACTGTCATTTTTTTCCAGTCTTGGCACCAGTGCACCTATCAATCAAGGTTGGTCACTTTTTATCCTGGGCCTGGTGCACCCAGCTATCTTTTTTATTTTTTAATGTACTTCTGTCCATGGTATATGCTATGTAAAATATGGTTTATATATCAGTATCATCTTCGTGAGGTTTTATGAAAAACAGTGTGCACCTCATGAAGTTACTCACCAAGACTTGAGGATGAATTCAGTTCCAGCAACAGTACTCTCCTTAGCTTGCTGATTTATTATCTCTCCATTTGGACTCAGACTTCATATGAGAAAGTTTCAGTGGTATCTCAGATCAGTGTGGCTTCAACACTGCCACCCATCTGTTTCCTTTGTTCGCTTATCTCAAACTGGAACTTCACTGGTGGATTTAGCAGGCATCTCTCAGTCCACATGTTCCCTTCCAGCTTCCTCAGCCATCCCAGGAACTCTTCATAGATGTCTCATATCTGGGATGGGGAGCCGCGAGTAGCTCTTTAAGGCTTGTAAAGAACCATCAATTTGCAGGTGACCCTACAGGCAGTCTACATACCTTCAGAGTGTAGTCTTGTGGCACCTTCTCTCAGCACATCCAGGACACAGCCTGACACATGGATGCTTCACAGAGATGTATTTCTGGACATAGTTCCTGAAGTGGATCTCTCTGCCTCTCCTCTGGACAGGCAATTCCCTCAGTTCTGTTCCAGAATCCCAATTTCATTGGCTTGGAAAGTGGATGCCATGTCTTTCTCTTGGAAGAGAATGTTCTTTTATGTCTTTCCTCCCCTTTCTCTTCTTCCCACAGTTCTTCACAAGATCATGAAGGATACTCCAGAAATCTTGTTGGTGACTTCCTTTTGTCCATGACAGCACTGGTTTCCCCTATATTAATTAATCTAGTCAGAGACAATCATCACAAGTTACCTCTCCATATATTACCTTCTTACAAAGGACAGTGGTTCTGTCCTCACTTGTGCATTCTTCAACTTACACGTTGATTGGCAGAATTTTGATTTCTTTCTGACGCCTGTTTTCTGAGGATGTGCTTAGGGTCCTGCAGGAGGCCATGAAACCAATACTAGATTTTCTAATCATATATGCCCAGATGGAAGTGGATTTTTTTTGTCTAGTGTCTTAAATGTCATCAGGATCCCTTTTTGGTTGTGGTCCTCTTGGTTTGGTCCATCCTGTGTGAACTTATACATGCTGGCTTAGCATATTCTTCAGTGAAATCTGATTTGTCAGCAGTTTCTACCTGTCTGGCAGTGAACCCCTCCCTGGCCTTTAGATTTGAAGTCAAGCAATTTCTAAAAGGCGTCCTTCATATCATACCCCCAAGAAAGCCTATTAATCCTCCTTGAGATCTTAATTTTGTCCTTGAAAAACTGACTCAAGCTCCTTTACAGCCTGTTGCTGCTGCTGCTTCGCAGCATTGCACCTGGAAGACTGTTTTGCTGAGTGCTTTAACTTCCACCAGAATAGTTTCTGAAGTCCAGACTTTGATGGTAGTCTTTTCTTTTTTGATTTTTCATAAGTGACATGGTTTCTGTCAATACAAATCCTTCTTTTATGCCCAATGTAGTTAATGAGCTGTCCTTTTAATCCATCTGTCCGGTTTCCTTTCATTTTATCTTTCTCCACAGCCTGCTGGTGAGAAGGTACTTCATATCTTGAACTTGCACAGACAGCTCGGATATAATTTAGACAATAATGGCTTTTCATAAAGTTGATCAGCTTTTTGTTTCTTTTCATACCTGGATATTGGGTTTGGTAGTTTTTAAGCAAACCATCTCCTCCTGGATTTCCAAGGCCATTTCTTTTTGTTATTCTTTTTTATGGCAGACAGTTGTTTGTGTCTATTCTGGCCCATTCTACTAGGGCAGTAGCTTCCTCGAAGACTTTCTTCAATGGTTTGGACACCAACTCCACCCTTGAAACTGCTACTTGGTCTTCTGTTTACACATTCCGTAAACATTACAAACTGGATGTCATTTCCAGAGCAAGGGCACAATTTGTCAAGGCTATCCATTTATGGGTTTGTGGACCGCTCCTCCTTGCCTTCATCCTGTATACCTTCACAGTAGCTTTTGTACTCTTCCAGAGGTGATTAATACTGCAGCAGTAACATGGAAGGATGTAGTACAGTTGTGTAAAATCTTACAGTAACAGTAGATGTCTTGCTGTTCACTGTATTTTGTCCCTCCCTCCTCTGCTATGGGTGGTGTTTTCTTTCTGGCTGAGAGTTTTTTCCCTTCGTGCCTTCCTATTTCTGGATGTACATGTTCTGTTTTCCACTAGGGGTCCTGGTACTCCTGGGACACTTCAGCTGTGGATTGAGTGCATGCATACGTCACCTTTATAACAAAAAGTTAGCAGGAGACCGCAAGTAACCAATGACTCAGAAAAAAGAAAGCAGTCCAGGCACACTGGAAACGGCTCACAAATAATTTATTGTAAACGTACTCCACACACAAGCGCTTTCACTTAAATACAATAAATTAAACCCTATTTGGTTAAGAAAGCAAGGAAACTGTAACCATATTTTTATTATTGTAGTTGAATTAGTTTTCATTTTTATTTTTATTTTAATCATAGAAGAGAATGTGCATTGTTTTAATTCTTGTGCTTTATAGAAGTTATACTTTATAGGAAAGTGCATATAGTTGCTTCTGTTAATGTTTTAAATATGTGGAGTATATATCTTTAAATCAGTTTGGTGCCTTTTTCTGAACTAAGGATATTTAAATGAATGATTTTATAACTCGTTTATATTCACTTGAAAAAGCTCTGCATTGTGTCAGGGTGAAAGCACTTGTGTGTGGAGTACTTTTACAATAAATTATTTGTGAGCCGTTTCCAGTGTGCCTGGTCCTCTTTATAAGTCACCTTTATGCCTTCTGCTTGAATGGGGAACATACATCTGACAAACAACACTTCTAGGTAATAAAGGCTTTGATGTACTGGCGGATTGTTGGACTCTGCTTGGCAGGAGATCCCACAGGTAGTGAATACTGCAACAGTGAAAAGAAAGACATATACTGTTATGGAAAGATTTTACACAACTTTAATTTCTCTAGGAAGGTCTGACACAAATAACTTGTGTCAGGGCCATGGACTAAAACTAAATGCCAAGAAATGCATAGTAGTATCCTTCGGGAAGTCATCCACCCCTGATAACTATCATAGTAACAACACACCCCTAAGAGTAGACCCAGTAGTCAGGGGCTTGGGGACACACACAGAGACAGTAATCTAGACTTTTAACTATCAAGTGTCTGCAGTAGTGAGGAAGTCATTCTATGTTGTGCAACTTATAAACAAAGGTATGGCATCTAAGTCCAAGGGGTCATTGTTCCACTATATTGAGTACAGTGCCCCCTTTGGTATGTACATAACCAGGCACGTAAAACAACTGGAACGTCCGTAGAGGTTCCTCTCTAAAATAATACAGGGCATAAGTAATATGTAATATGCAGACCACCTCAAAGCACTATCCCTGTATTCTGTCTCCTACAGACTGTTGAGGGGAGATCTATACCTGGCATATGAGGCATTGTTAGACCCCACCCTGATGGACTTCCTACATATCTGTAAAACAGACAGCACCAGAATTACCCATTCTGAAGACTTATAGGACCTGCTGGAGAGGCAGATATGTATCCCAAATGTGATGCCCCAACACTGGCCCAGTAGTCAAGGAACCTCAATCCTCACCACTAGCACCAGTGGGGGACGTACATTGGGAGGATGACAAGTTACACACAGAGTATTTCCAGATGCAGCTCTTTGCATCAAGTGCAGTTTCCCTTAAGAGCACACAGAGACCACAGTCAGTCTGGGGCTGGTTTCTCCCTCTTTCTCCAGATCCCCAATAAGACTCCCCACTGGCACACCTGTAGAGTTGAGATCCCAGCTGAATGGCCAAGTCAAGACCTCCAGCACCCTCTCTGTCCAACCAGTGCTTCATGTCTCTGCCCAGGTAGCTGACACACACACTTTGAGGTTTGATTTATACACACACACACACACACGCGCACACCTGGGGAAGGCTTGCACAGGTTTACTAGCTATGCCCCCTTCTGCCCAGACTATAAGGTAGTTATCACTGCCACCAGCCACGTCCTTATCAGCTTTTTTAAGGCCTTTAACAAGGGGTGTCCAGTCTTACTGTGTAATGTTACTATCAGTATAAATGGTAGTTTGACCAAGAGCAAGGCTATTAGGAGTGGCCCACAGTGTCACCAAATAAATATGCAAGTGCTCTCAGAACTTACATATGTCTCACAAGTATCAGCCACAATGAAAGGTTTAAATATATTTAATAAGAAATAATAAAAGAACAAGAAAATATTCAGTATATAATCACATTTGCATCAGAGTTCAAAATCACAGGAAATATTTAAAACAACATCGCAGTATAGTCTCAAACAAAGAAAGAAAACATCTAAACTATACTTCACTATATTCTTGACTATATCTAAAATAATTATACTGTTCCCTAGACTTACTTGTAGAGCAAGCAGGCAGATGTGGTGAGTGGATGTTCTTGTCAGGTCAAAGACAAAATACAAAATGCTCAGTCTCTCTCTCAGAGTTCTTAAATTAATATCCCAGATATTACTGCTGGGATAGCTTGCAGAATTACATCACTTCTTGTCATCTGACACTGTCCCAGGTGGAAACTCCCACTGATGCAGCTGGTAGCATTTAGCATCTACCTGTGAAAGTACATAAACAAGGACTTTTCTTAGATCTAAGGCAGATCCTGGAAGTAATAAAACAATAAACACTTCCAAGACAGTACAAAAAACTTCTAGTTCTAGACATTGTGTCTGGTACTGCACTGAAACTGGAAGATAACATCCTTTTATTGTGTGGTCATAAAGTCATTTAAATTTTCAGCCATTCTTCTGAAGCTTAGCCTCCTGTGTTTCAGTTTCCACTATTAGAATATATACATGTAAACAGCCACAATAGTGTATATACATTTCTGCTTAGTACTTTACAAAATATCTCTTCAGCACACCTGTCTGTACACTATGACATACAGTTATAATATATCTGTAACACAAGCTTCAAGTCTGTGATCTGTCTGGGTCCCTGCCAGGTTACCAGACCAACATGATTGTCTCCAAGCCTGACTGCATGTCACTGCATGCACACAAGGTGCTGCATTATCAAAATCATTCCCTATCAGGACATCTGCTGGGATATCCTCAAACACCCCTACTTGCTTGTTTCCTTTTCCACCCTCCCAGTCAAGGTGTACCCTAGACATAGGTATTTAGAATGGGGTCCCTCCTAAAGCTGTGACTGGAGTAGACTGTCCAAGCTATTAGTGCTCCTCTTTAACCATGCAGGCTTCACAGTGGTTAGGTCAGAGACTGTCTCTCTTTTAGCAATGGCCTTTCCCATCTACTAAGATAGGATATAACCTGTTGTGGTAGTTTGGTACCCTTGTTGGCTTTCTGTCATTCCTACTTACTGGCTCTCCCACTTTATGTGCCCCACCTTGCCTCCATGGACATCTATATGCTACAAGGCCCCACTGGTTGCATTTAAAACATTTGACCCTTGGTCCTGGATGTGTATGTGGACTAGTGGCTTCCGCTACTATTGGCAGACTCTGTTGTGGCAGTTTAGGCTGCCCACCATGGATTCCCTTAGATGCATGAGCAGCACTGGTTATCCCATTCCTGTGCAGTGATGCCATGCTTGCTAGGTATAGCTTTTTCCCAAACTCCTCTGTGGTCCTACATTCTCTATCTGCCAACCAGATACTCATGTCCTCAGGCAAAGTGCTAAGGGTTTGATCCCTCATCAGAAAGGTCTGCCAGCCCTTCAGAAGTGGTGACCTGACACACACTCACCCATCTATGAAAATAAGTGCTTAACTCAGCAGTATATTCACACACACTTTCATCTGCCTTGCGTCTATGCTCATGAAATTTTTTTTTCTTTAAGCTTCAAGTGTTAACTTAAAACATTCTAATAAACAAATTTTAACAGCATTATAATTTAAGCAATCAGTATCAGACAGTTTAGAAATAGCAGTTACAGCTTTACCATGGAGTAAGGGGGTCAGGAACCATACGCACAGCCCTTGGTCAACATTATACTGTTTACATACCCTTTCAAACATATGAATAAAACTGTCAAAATTATCACCCTCTGTAAATCATGGAAGAAATTTACTGACCTTTGTCGCTTCTGGGGTTCGGTTGCTCCCTTCCCCATTACCTCCATGACCCTGGCGATGAGTCAGCTTCTCCTTTTCATGTTGCCTCTGCCTCTCATCCTCCTCAGCTTCCAGACATCACAGGTTCTCATTCTCTTTGGCCTCCAGGCATCTCATTCTCTCTGCTGATTCTATTTCCAAATGTTTGGCCTCCAGTTCAAGTCTCTAAAACTCCAGACGGGTTTTTAAGTCCTCTGTGGAAAGGTTGAACTGTCCGTTTTCTGAGAGTTGTATATCCCCAAAGCCAAGTCTTTGTGGTTGCTGGTCTGTGATGCACCTGTGGCTAAGGCTGCAATAATTTCTGCTGTAGTCAGATTGGCATGCACCAATCCTTTGGCTTGGCGCATCTCAGCCAACTGGCTCCTTGTCAGCTTGCCATACTCCTCTGCTGACATCCTTGCCTGCTCTCCCTGACTAACTAAGCTAACAAAAAAAATAAAACTGTTGTGATATGAAACTTGAATGTTCGCTGTGTGGCTGATTGAGAGTACAAACACCTTCTTTAGTGACTACTGTTTACAGGTTACAGGAATTCAATATCTACACCACTAAATCCTAATATATGGATATCCCACCATTGGCCAGCAACATAATGTGATGCCCCAACACTGGCTCAGTAATCAAGGAGCATCAGTCCTCACCACTAGCACCAGTGGGGGACACATACATTGGTTGGATGACAAGTTAAAGACACAGTATTTCCAGATGCAGCTCTCTGCATCAAGTGCAGTTTCCCGTAAGAGCACATAGAGACCACAGTCAGTCTGAGGCTGGTTTCTCCCTCTTTCTCCAGATCCCCAATGAGATTCCCCACTGGCATAGCTATACAGTTGAGATGCCAGCTGAGTGGCCAAGCCAAGATCTCCAGCACCCTCTTTGTCCAACCAGTGTTTCATGTCCCTGGCCAAGTAGATGACACACACACACACACACACACACACACACACATACACACACTTGGAGATTTGCTTTATACATACATACATACATACATACATACACACACACACACACACACACACACACACACACACACACACACACACACACACCTGGGGAAGACTGGCACAGGTTTACAAGCTATGCCCCTTCTGCCCAGACTATAAGGTAGTTATCACTGCCAACAGCCACGTCCTTATCAGCTACTTTAAGGCCCTTAACGAAGGGTGTCCAGTCTTACTGTGTAATGTTACTATCAATACAAATGGAAATTTGACCAAAAGCAAGGCTATTAGGAGTGGCCCACAGTGTCATCAAATAAATATGCAAGTACTCTCAGAACTTAAGTATGTCTCACAAATATCACCCACAGTGAAATGTTTAAATATATTTAATAAGAAATAATAAAAGAACAAGAAAATACTCAGTGTATAATCACAGTTGCATCAAAGTTCAAAATCACTGATGCAGCTGGTAGCATTTAGCATCTAACTGTGAAAATACATAAATAAGGACTTCTCTTAGACCTAAGGCAGATCCCGGCAGTCACCAAACAATAAACAATTCCAAGACAATGTATAAAACTTCTAGTTCTAGACATTGTGTCTGCACTGAAGTTGGAAGATAACATCCTTTTATTACGTGGTCATAAAGTAATGTAAATTTTCAGCCATTCTTCTGAAGCCAACCTCCTGTGTTGTCCTGGAGGAAAAGTAGAACATCTGTATGTATGTAAGTTATTAGCACAGCTGTACTGTCCTCATGGTCCATATCCATCCATTTCAACATACCCTTCTGCTCGATCCCCAGCAGATTTTTGCACTCTCAGAACAGGCCTGATTGACATTAGCTGAAGCAACTAGGATAAGTAAGGGCTGTATTTCTTGTGAGACTGATAAGACTATAATTTTTTTCTAGTTCTGCAGGCAGTCCTCTGGCTAACTCTGCATGGAAAGAAAGGGAAATTAGGTGCCTTGTAGGAATGAGAGAATGTCAAGCTTAGGGGTAAGGCTTAAAGATGCCAAGTCAGTATCACCTGTGGTGACGAGTCTTTTGGAGTGAGTGAACATTGATCTCAAAGCTCTGTCTTTGTGGTTACTGTATAACTTTTGTGTAGTGATAACAGAAATATTAAAACAAAGTTAGAGAAGACTGAAAATGCTTCTCTAAGGGGAAGTATTTATGAACTAACCTAATGTGCAAGTTTAGCAGCTGGGGGGTATGAATTTTGGAGGAGGGATGGTATTCCCCTCCTTTACACATACACCCCTTGATTGGTACTGTAAGTTAATAGGTATGTGCCAGCTTTCATTTTGATAAGCAATGTGCTCACCGGGTCAAAGCAATAAGTATGATATTAACCTTTATATGTGATCTTGGCCTGGTGGATTAATGGAAAGGATTTAGTATACCAAGAACATTACTAGAACTTTTATTTTACATTCTTTTATACTGCCTTCCAGGAGGTTACATGATGTTGTTTTATTATTAAGAAATGAATTTTGATTGCAGTTTACACCACCTTACTGTGGTAATTAATAATGGAATTATGTGCTAAATGTTCCATTATACAGTAGAGATTGCAACTTGTGTGATTGTTTACTGTTAGGTAACTTCCACTGGGAATCCCCATGTATACTGATTCCTTCAACACTGGTTACAGCAAATTATAATTTGGAGGAGAAGTACGTAGAAATTAATACAGCTTGTGCTTTCTGCAAAGGATGGCATTCTTGTCTGCCATAGACAGTTCTCTTTTAATGTGCGCAGACACATAGAAAAAAAGAGAATTCTGTAGTACCAACACCACACACACACACACACACACACACACACACACACACACACACACACACAGATGTGTGCATGTAAAGATGGATCTGATGTCCATTTCATTATTCCTCACCACTGGGTCCTTGGATTTGATATCGGATCTGAACCGGCAGTTCCAAAAGACAGATGCTACTAATCTCGAGCTCCTTCCACTCCTATAATGCCCCACATCTCCCCCAACTCCTCAGATCTGATTTACCACCTTCCTGGGTAGATGTGAATGCGCTGATCTTGAGCTACTTCTCCAGATAAGTGTACATTTCTGTAACTGGTTTCATACCCTTTTTGTCTTATTTTTTGCTTAACTCTGTTATAATTTTTTTCTGTTCCTCCCCTACCTTTCTTCAGTGATCATTGGGCATTATGGTTGTGTTTTCTCTGCCTCCCTCACTTTTTATTTCCTCCCATACGGCCATGGGCCTATGTCTCTCCCACCTCACTTTTTTCTTTTCCTATATACAAAAAAAAAAAAAAAATTCCCAGTATTTTTTTTAGTTCTTCACTACTGCTTCTCAGTAGCTACTGTTGTGTGTGTGGTTTTGCTGTTTCACTGTGCCTGTGTGGCTGAGGTGTACTCAGTGACAGACAAATCCACTGGTTTTAAAAGGTGTCTCTCTAGCCGGCACAAAATCCTGCATTCTGACTCTCATGACAAGTGTGTGTACTGTTTCAGTGCTGCTCATTTGGAGCAGGAATGTGAGGTGTGTGTGGCCTTTAACCCTCATGCTTTAGCAGATCGCCGGAATAAGTTAATTCTGAAAGAACTATTACCTTCATCTAGCCAAGACTCTAAGATGCCGGGAGTCTCGAAAGAACCAAAGAAAAGGGCTCCTTCAGCCTCCTTTGAGATTTCTACTCCAGTTCTGGAGAAGAAGTAAAAATGACTGATCCATTGCCATCAGATACTAAGAAGGCCAGTTCTCCAGATCAGAGGAGTACCTCGGAGCCGGCGTTATTTACCCCCTGGTGATGTCCTTCAAGGATGCATCTGCAGTCCTTACAAATGGGTTGTCCTGTCGTCAGGCAGCCCTTCGGTCGGCCGGATTCCAAAGTCTGGGTCTGGCCTCGGCTGGTGTCGCACTTCACCCGACGTCATAGCTGCAGTTCTTCGGGTATAAAGGCATCAGCCGACGCCATTTTCCTCAGTCTTTCTTGCCGCGTGGCGCCCGAAGCAGAAGCTGTTCGCAAGTGCCGGTCGGTCAGAACCAGAGATTACTACTACGAATACAACCGAAGACTTCTAAAAGCTAAGTACCCGTTGGGGACTCTTTCTTGCCTCAGCCGATGTCAGAAAAAGTGAATAACTGTTTAACTTGTGGGAAACAAATACCTCATAAAGATTTCCACTCTTACTGCTTACCTTGTTTAGGCCCAGACCACGACGTAGCAGCTTGTCTAGCCTGTGCTTCTTTTAACCGACGGACGCTTAGACGTCGGTCGGAATTTGCTGAGCAGTTTTTCGGCTCTGATTTTGCTTATAAGATGCCGTCGGATCCTCCGACTACACAAATAACCAAAAAACGCAAGGAAAAGGACCGACACTCACGGTCCGCGGTTTCGGCTGAAACCGCGGTTAAGCAAACCACGAGTGTCTCGGTTTCGGCTGAAACCGAGCAAGCGGTTCTTCCTTCAGCCGAAAGCATGCCTTCTACCGAGGCTTCTTCTAACCTCGTGGAATCGGCTTCTGAAATCCAACCTGCTGTTGCGATTTCTCAGGAATTATCAGACACTATTCCCTTGGATATTTCTACTCCTGCACGTGGGGCTGCTAGGCCTCCTGCAGCCATGTCCATTAAGGCCTTTGCCAGGGCTAAAGCAGCTAAAGCTACAAAAACTGTGCCTGTTAAGACCCCTACTCACAGGCCCAGTTCCAGTTCCCAAATGCTTTCTTTGGCAGAGGATCTTATTTCTTTAATCCGGGGATCCCAGCCACATCCAGACAGGGCCTCTCATCCACCTCCAGAGAAGAGGCCTAGAGCAGAGCCCCCTGAGCCAGTGTCCACAGATGATTCCTCTGATGATTCAGACAATACAGACCCTCCAGAGGCTCCTTATTCCCCTTACGAAGACTCGGATGCTGAAGAGTCCATCCCTTCTGCCTCTCCACCTGAGGAATTTTCCTTTGGGGAAACCTTGCATGCTATGAGGGAACAATTTCAATGGCAGGGCCAAGATTTTTCAGACTCCAGGAAAAGGCTTAGAACCTTCTTGCATTTACCACAACATAGGCCTTTAGCTATACCTCCAGTTCTTTCTGTTGTAGATGATGCATTTAATGATGCTTGTACTGCTCCTGATTCATTACCTCCGGCCCCTGCTAAGCCCGATAGGTACTACAGGGTCCCGGACACACATCACCATTTATACAAGGCTCCTCTTGCAGATTCCAAAACTATCTCCCAGGGGCCTAAGGCTGTAGCAACTACCTCTGCTAAAAAACCCCTCCCGTCTGAAAGGGAATCCAGATCCTTAGAGAGATGGGGTAAAAAAGTTTACACTTCTGCTACTCTGTCAGCTAGGGCCTTGAACTGTCAATTTCATATGATCCAATATCAAGAATATATGCTTGACCAGTTAACTAAAAAACTGTCCTCTGATGAACCTTTTGATAAGAAGTATGTTCAGGAAATGGTACATAACATTCAGCAAGTTAGTAACCATTCCTTAAAATGCGGCTATGATGCACTGGAGGCTTCCTTTAGATCAGCCATGACTGGCACAGTTATCAGAAGGCATGCATGGCTGAAAGAGCAGGCCTTACCGGACCATGTCAAATCAAAAGTGTTAGACGCTCCCATGGACAAGGCCAATTTATTTGGTTCTCCTGCACAACAGGTACTGAAGAAGATGGAGGAGAAGGCAAAATCTTTACAAACAGTGAAAGATTTCTTACAGGTCCAACCTCCAAGGTTTAGCAGGAATTGGCCCTCCAAAAATTGGTCCTTTCCAGACTCCTCTAAAGCACAGAGAGGCAGGAATAGGCGATCAAGAGGCAGAAACCAATCCAGGGGTACCTACAGGGGACGCCAGTGGCAGGGTAACAACCAGCGAGGCACAGACACAGCCACCACCACTGCAACAGGACAATCACAGTGACTTGGCTCTGGCACCGCCTACCAGGGAACAACTAGAAGCACCCTTAGGCGGAAGGCTAGCCTTATTCTCAATAAACTGGCATTACATCACAAGGGACAAGTGGATTTTACAGACAATAGACCAAGGCTACAGGTTCCACTTCCATACCCTTCCAGGGAAGAGAGGAATGCCAAACCTACCTCCAAATCAAAAGACAGAAGCTCTAAAACAAATATCTCAATTATTAAGGATGAGAGCTGTGGAAAAGGTACCATCTATGGAGCAAGGAAAGGGATTTTACTCCAGACTCTTCCTGGTACCAAGAAAAGAGAACAAATGGAGGCCTATTCTCGACCTGTCCGCTTTAAACACATTCCTCATTGTTCCAAAATTCAAAATGCTGACTCTACAGCAGCTTCTTCCCATGCTGCTCAAGGAGTCTTGGCTGGTAACTCTAGATCTCAAGGAGGCATACCTGCACGTCCCCATACGACCAAATTGCAGAAGATACCTCAGATTTCTTGCAGGATCAGAGCATTATCAATTCTCAGCATTGCCCTTTGGCTTATCTACTGTGCCCAGAGTGTTCACGAAATGCCTGGCATCAGTAATTGATCATTGCGGGCTTCAGGGAATCCAAATTTACCCCTACCTGGACGACTGCCTGATACAAGCGGACAACAAAAACAAGCTAACAGAAGACTTACAAAGAGTCATTTACCTGCTACAAGCCCTGGGATATACAGTCAATATAAAAAAGTCAAGGCTGATACCATCCCAAAGAATAACCTTTTTGGGTGCAGAACTGGACACATCAAAGCAAATGGCATTCCTAACTGCAGAAAAGCAAGAGCAACTACCTCTCTACTTCTTGGCATTAACAAAGCAGAACCATCTAACAGCAAGAAAAGTACTGCAAGCCTTGGGCTTCATGGCATCCTGCATAATACTGGTCCCTCATGCCAGACTGCATATGAGAAAGCTACAGTGGTACCTAAAGAATTTATGGTCTCAACACAAGCACAGCCTAGAAACCAAAATTCCAATAATCCCATGCCTGAAGCAAGAGTTCCTATGGTGGGCTCAGGCCTGTCAATCAAACACAGGATTGCCCTTCCACAGCATTCAACCAAGCCAAACCATCACGACGGACGCCTCAGACCTCGGTTGGGGGGCCCACATGCTGGACAGATGCATACAAGGCTTATGGATTCAAGACCAGCTGCACCTACACATAAATCTAAAGGAAATGCTGGCAGTAAAATTGGCAATCCAGACATTCAGACCATTTCTCTGAGAAGGTCAGTTGATGATAAGGACAGACAACACAACAGTTATGTGGTACATCAACAAACAGGGAGGCACTCATTCATACCCTCTATGCCGGATGGCACTGGACCTATGGAATGTGGCTCTGAGCTACAACATTCAGTTACAAGCAATTTTTGTACCAGGAAAAGAAAACATTCTAGCAGACATATTAAGCAGGACTACCACGGATGCCCACGAATGGATGCTACATCCGGACATCTTCAAAGACATTACAAGGAAATGGGGACTCCCAGAAATAGACTTATTTGCATCCCCACACAATCACCAGCTAAAGAAATTCTGCACAAGGACGTACCACCCACTTGCTTGGAAGGTGGACTCCCTATCTTTCAGTTGGAAAAACCTGACAGCATATGCATTCCCACCACTTCCTTTGATGCACAAGGTGCTATTAAAGATCAAAGAGGACCGTCCAGGGATCATCCTGATAGCTCCAGACTGGCCAAGGCAACATTGGTACCCATTGCTAAGGAGCATGTCTCGGGAACAAATATGGACACTACCCCTGGTTCCATTGCTGTTAACACAGAACAACTACAACATCCTGCATCCAAGCCTGAAAACTCTGCAGCTGACTGCCTGGAACATTACATAAGATCAATTAACCCAAATTTTTCACAAAGGGTTAAAGACATTATCCTTGAGGCTCGCAGACCCTCAACAAGGAAAAATTATGCAGCAAAATGGAAAAGATATCTCATTTGGAGTACTGCAAAGGGAGAAGATGTGTCACAGGTAAACATAGCCAGCATCCTGGAATACTTGGCAGAGCTCTTCCACTCAGGCCTGTCCTATTCTTCCATCAAGATACATGCATCAGCTATTTCGGCAGAATACAGCTCAGATCCTCCTGTCTTCTCGCATCCTCTGCTCAGGCAGTTTCTGAGAGGAATTAAAAATGTAAAACCTCATAGGAAACCACCATTGCCAGCATGGGACTTGAACTTTGTGCTAGAAAAATTGACACTTCCTCCTTTCGAACCAGCAGCAACAGCAGAATTACAATACTTATCATGGAAGACTGCTTTCCTGCTGGCAATCACTTCAGCAAGAAGGGTATCTGAACTACAGGCATTAATGGCAGTGCAACCCTTCCTGATCTTCCATCAAGATAGAGTGTCCATGAGAACAAATCCTACATTTATGCCCAAGGTGGTATCCAGAGTATCTTTAAATCAGGCTATCCACCTACCTACATTCTTCCCCAACCCACAGAACAGGGGAGAAAGACTGTTGCATACCTTGGATGTACATAGACAGTTACGCTACTACCTGGACAGAACCAAGGGCAATAGAAAAACTGACCAGCTACTGGTAGCATATGCAACAGGAAGGGAAGGAAAAGCAATTTCAAAACAGACAATCTCCAAGTGGATAGGAAATTGCATTAGATTTTGTTATTCCTACCATGGAAAGAAAACTCCAGAGAACATCAGGCCTCACTCTACAAGGGCTACGGCCACTACCACAGCTTTCTTATGAGGAGTGGCTACCAAGGACATTATAGAGGCTGCTACTTGGACCTCCGTGCATACATTTGCCAAGCATTATAACTTACCTTTATACTCTAGATCCCGAGCATTGTTTGCCACTGCTGTTTTGCAAGGGATCCTAACTACACCATAATCTCTTCTTCCTCCTCCCCTAGTTTGGCTATGGTATTCTACCCATTTGTAAGGACTGCAGATGCATCCTTGAAGGACATAGTACAGTTTTGTACCTACCATAAATGTAGATGTCCGATAGGAATGCATCTGCAGTCAGGATTACCCACCCGCCTTCCCCTCTGTGGTACTCCTAGGGTATTTGCCCATCTCATAGCTAGCTGGGGGGGATATATTATGGTGTATTTGTTTGTATATATGTACATACATGCTTATGTTTTGTGTTTGCTCTCTACTATTTGGAAACATTGGCATTTATCCAAATTTAGCCTTCCAAGAGGGCACCTGGCATCTGGGGCAAGAAACACTGAGGAAAATGGCGTCGGCTGATGCCTTTATACCCGAAGAACTGCAGCTATGACGTCGGGTGAAGTGCGACACCAGCCGAGGCCAGACCCAGACTTTGGAATACGGCCGACCGAAGGGCTGCCTGACGACAGGACAACCCATTTGTAAGGACTGCAGATGCATTCCTGTCGGACATCTACATTTATGGTAGGTACAAAACTGTACTTTGCGCCTTCTTGGATTGGACGTACTTTGGATCTGATAGCCAGAGTTCCTAGAGTGTCTTTGAATTCATCTGAGGTTGTTTTCGTTTGGAGTTTGCTTTCTTTGAGCAGGTCTTCTTTGGGTTCAAAGGCTTCAGATCTGAGGTCTCAGAGCCATACTCCAAGGTGAGAGAAGTCAGTGTCCCCAGCGAAGTCTACCCACTCCTCAGTATCTTCTAGGGCCTCTAAGCTCTCCCACTCCAATATGGACAGAATGATGCAGAGCTTGCTCAAGGCTCAGATTGAGATAGGGGCTCTTGCCCTCTTCATCCCATCTTGATTCGTGAGACCTCCATCACCATTTCTTGTGATTCCTCATCTGATCTGACAGTCTGCTTTGGAACCCCAGGCTGTGCCGGCTCGGGGGGCGGGGGGTTGGCTCCAACATGGTCTCTTCCATCTCTACCACTCGGGGTGTTAGCCCTTAACAGTTTGGGTCCAATGTTGTCTGGATGCTGTGAATCTGGGTGTCATCTTCCTTTTCTCCTCCTGCTTCTTCTCCGAGGAGATGGGGAGGAGGCGTCACCAGGTTTGTTGGCTTTCCTGGTGGCAGAGAGGGCATTCTCTAGACCCTGAGATGGGTCCCTCTTCCTTCAGAACCTATGCAGTCCTCATCTGGTCCGACCCTTGGCCCCATTCATTTTGCCCAAGGTCAGCCCATCCAAGACATCCTCCAGGCCCCCACTGTGTCAGTGGCCCCTTCCTCTTCTGAGTCCCCCATGAGTCTCCCACAAAGGAGCTGCATTAGAAGAGGATATGCAAGAGGAAGCACGTAGACTCCCATTTGGAGTCTTTGACAGAGGACACTGATCTCAGTGAGGGAAGGGGTCCCCACAATATCCATCTGATGATATCTCCTTCGGAGATATCCTAAAGATTGTAAAGTACAAGGGTGGATGGTCTGCCCAACACCCTTCTTCTGAGGAATCAGTGTTTCTGAAGGTATTTGGGATGGGTCCATCTACATCCTGGGTGTCCCCACTGGCAGATGAACTTATTGGTTTGCTCTCCCACCAGGTTTGGAAGGAACCTGATGCTGTTGAGTCTATTCCCAAGTGTGCTGTAAAGTTCTTGAGACCCCCCCATCGTATTGCCCCCGCTGGAGTAAAGGTATTCCTGTTGATGCCATCATAGTGTCAGAGGCCACAAAGAAGGAGCTATTGGACCAGAACTTCTCTGTTCATTTCCCAAACAAGGAGCCCTGAACCTTGGACAGACATGGGAAGCATGTATACAACTCAGCAACTTTTTCACTGAGAGCACTAAAGTGTTTGGCACAATTTATGCATCTTCAAAGAGATCTGGTCAAGAAGGTCATCAGATCTCTGTCTGAGTGCATTTCGGAGGAGGACTTCAGTAAGGTCTGTCCCCACTTGTCGACTCTTGTGTTTTTAGCCAACTCATTGAAGAGGTTGATTTGTAATGCTGTGGAAGGTGCCACTTGAGCAGGCAGTTCAGGCATAGCCCTAAGGAGACATGCCTGGTTGAGTCTTTGCAGGTTTGCGGAACCCTTTAAGCCATCTTTTGCCAATGCCCCCTTCAAAGGGTCTTCACTGTTTGGGCCATCAGTAAAAGATGCACTTACCTGCACTGAGCAAAAGGGCAAGACTGTCTGCTGTAGGAATTAAGTTTTCTGCCCCTCAGAGGCCTTTTGCAAGGAACCATCATAGTGGGAAGAAAATATGGTCCAAATAGTCTCAGGGCTCTTTCAAGGATTTTCACGATGAATCCTCATCCAGAGGCAGAGGGCGAGGATTCAGTAGAAGACACCTCCTGAGGGGCAGTGGGTGTCCACAGAATCAGGGCTTCAGAGAACCCTCTTCTGACAGGTCCTATCAGCACTCCTGAAGTTCTGCCTGACTGTCTTGCTCTGGATGCATTTGGTGGGGGGGGTAGATTGTCATTGCACCTAGACGCCTGGACAAATCTAGCAAACAATACCTGGGTGCTAAACATAATTTCCAGAGGTTATTAGATTCCTCCCTCCCCTCAGCAATGTTCCACCTAGTCAGAGGGAGTGCGCCGTGAACTAAGTTTAAAAACTTCTAGAAAAAAAGAGTCATTCAACTGATCCCAACTGAACAACAAGGATGCGGAACGTATTCATGCTTCTTTTTGGTGCCCAAAAAGACAGGGGACCTACATCCCATATTGGACCTGAGCACTCTATATTTGTTTGGCAAGAAGTCAAAGGTCCGCATGGTGATAGTTTAGTCCATTTTGTCATTACTACGCAAGGACGATTGGATGTGCTCAGTAGTGTCCCCGGCTGTGTGCTACACGAACTCAATGAGGAACTAAACCCACACATAAGGCTGCTGTTTAATCTTAGCCTTACTACAGGATACGTACCCAAAGAATGGCGTACGGCAACTGTGGTCCCACTCCACAAAGGCGGTGCTTCTACGGACCCTGGAAATTACCGCCCCATAAGCTTGACGAGCCTTGTCTGCAAAGCTATGGAGAGGATCATAATGGAACTCATAAATAAAGACATTGATTGGGGACCTACAGACACTGGATCCTACCCAATTTGGCTTTGTCAAGGGCAGATCCTGCCTCTTGAACTTGGTCGACTTTTTCGAAACTGTCACTAAGGCCATTGATGAGGGTAAGGCAGTTCACACAGCCTACCTTGACCTAGCAAAAGCGTTCGACACAATACCCCACTCGGGCATCATAGAAAAGCTCACCAGCTTAGATGTAAACCCATATGTCACAAGATGGGTTGCAAACTGGCTCAAGGACAGAACACACAGGGTTAGAGTTGCTGGTGCCATGTCAGACTCTAAGCCGGTCACGGCGGTGTCCCACAGGGCTCAGTCCTGGGCCCCTCTTGTTCGGCATTTATTTTTCTGAAGTGCAGGCAAACATAGGGGATTGTGGCTGACAAAATTTGCAGATGACTGCAAACTGGGCACCATAATTGACACTCCATCAGACACAGACATCCTCCAGAGAGGTCTCATAGAAATGGATAACTGGTGCCAGAGCCATGGCCTTAAGCTAAATGCCAAAAATGTATAGTCATACCCTTTGGGAAAAACAAGGTAACCCCTAATTACCACATAGGTGGTAATCCATTAAACACGGAAGAAGTTATCAGGGACCTGGGGACCCAAGTTGACAGTAACCTCTCTTTTGACACTCACATTGCCAAAGTGGTTAGGAAGACCTTCTACATTGCCCACCTGATCATGAAGGGATTCACATCCAGATCAGGAGAGGTCATTGTACCCTGTACTCTTCACTTATCAGACCAATGATTGAGTACAACGCCCCATTCGAATGAACCTTACCCGACACCTGCAGCAGTTGGAAAGACCCCAAAAGTTCCTCACCAAAAGGATAAAGGCTCAAACATATGTCATCGATGCCCGACTGAAGAAACTCCAGCTCTATTCAGTCGCATACCGTCTGCTCAGAGGTGATCTGTGCCTGACATACAAGGCCATGTCCAACCCGAATTAATGGACATGCTCCACCTCAAAAATCCAAATCCACCAGAGCCACGAGAGCAAGAGACTTAAACCTCAACACGGATATAAATAGGACGTGCTGGAGGGACAGATTCATCACCCAGAGACTCCCTACACTATGGAACAGAATTCCAGTCCATGTGAGGCAGAGCCCCTCACTGACTCTGTTCAAGAGAAATCTTGACGAGTGGATGGGAGATCGTAGGTTTACCCCGGGAATCATCTCTGTATCACTGCTGGACAGAGGCACAGCAAACTAATGGGTATAGTATTCTCATCCTAAGGGGTGGTGAAAGCCACACACACTCTGGCTAGGCTTATAAATGCCCTAGGGCAGATAGCTTAGTATGAACCTATGAACCTATAAGACGTCCAGGATGCATATTATCACATAAAGATCTACAAGTGCTCCAGGAGACATCTGCACTTCCGGCTGGGAGCCAGTCATTACCAATTCAGAGCACTGACATTTGAACTCATCACGTCCCCCAGGGTGTTTACTTAAATGCATGTTGTTAGTGGCAGCTCATCTGAGACTGCATTGATTCCAGATGTTTCATTACCTAGACGATTGGCTCCTGACAGCACTATCAAGGCATCAACGGGAATTGGCAACACAGTACCTCTTGCATGCCTTCCACCAGCTGGGGATCACAATAAATCTTACAAAATCAAATCTGATGCCTGTGCAGATGATAGAATTCATGGGAATGCAACTGAACACTGTCACACAAATATCAAGCCTGCCGTTACAGCGAGTATCTTCTCTGAGACATCAAATTCAACGCCTACTGGGTACGCCCTGTCCCCCAGCAAGACTTATTCTAAGAGCTGTAGGTTCCATGTCGGCTGCCATGCTTCTAGTGCACTTAGCAAGGTTCCATATATGATTACTTCAGTGGATACTGGTGGTATAGTAGTCCATCCTGTATCATTCCCCAACTGCTCCCATAAAACTGACTTCAATCTGCAGGCGGCATCTTCGATGGTGGATGTCATCAGATAATCTTCACCTAGGCAGACCCTTTTCTGTTCCACCCCCATCGACCAAAGTGATCACGTGCACTTCCTTATTGGAGTGAGGGGGGCATTTCAGACGAAGATTAGTCCAAGGCACATGGTCCATCTTAGAGACCAAATTGCACATCAACATTCTGGAGGTGAGAGCAGTCTTTTTGACGTTGCAAGTCTTTCAAGATTGTCTGTCTACCTCTGGGAATTATAGCAATTTATACAGGCAACATGTAGTGGTCTGGTATATCAGCAAGTGGGAGGAACCTGCTCTTACCCATTATGCAGAGAGGCTATGAGAGTGTGGGAATGGGTGATCTCCTTGAACTACTTTCTCATTGCAACACACATTCCTGGGGAGACCAACACTCCTGCAGACAGACTCAGCTGATCCATTCTGAGTCCTCACAAGTGGTCCCTGAATCATTCAGTACCAAACCAGATATTTTGCTGATGTGGCCAACCTTGCTGCGACCTATTTGCATCCCCCTTGAACACCAAATGCAGCAACTACTTCACACTGATCCTCCAAACCAGGGAGTCAGCTAGAGATGCTCTAATACACGATTGGCCTCTGGGTCTCCTGTACTCCTATTCCCCGATTCCATTTATACCGAAAATCCTACAGAAAGCCAGCAGGTTCAAGAGCACACTAATCCTCATATCCCCTTCTGACCTTGTCAGGTATGGTTCCCCTTCCTGCAGGCTCATGCAAAGTATCCACCATGGATACCGGATCCCAGATAGGAACTCACTTCTCACCTATCAGACCAGCAGTCCCCGAATCTAAGATCATTGAGACTAACCCCTTGGTTTCTCCACGTCCAATGATTCTAAGAAAGTCCAGGCTAGCCTCTCCTATCCAGGACATTATTCTTGTTTCTAAAAAACTTGCTACCAAAATAATTTACAATAGTAAATGGAAAAGATTTTCAGTGTGGGCACAGAATCAGAACATCAACCCTTTTTTAGCTCCCATTTCAGCCATCCTACTTTTCCTAAGTTATTTATTTCAAGAGAGAGCCAGTGTCTGTATAGTAAAATTAGAGTTGGCAGTGATTGCTAATTTTCATATCACAGATGATTCAGTCATTAGCTTCCATTTCAACATCTAGGTTTGCAAGGCCTTCATGAAAGGAATATTTCTTCTTAGGCCACCTGTTAAATCTCCTTCTCCCCTCTTGGGATCTGAATCTGGTTCTACAAGGTCTTACTCAGAGACCCTTCAAATTGGCTGATTCCTGTGACATGAAGTTTTTAACCTGGAAAAACATTTTTCTTGTGGCCATTACTTCAGCCAAGAGAGTATCAGAACTGAAAGTCTTGTCTTCTAAACCACCATACATCTAATTTTTCAAGAATAGAGCATCTCAGAGGACAAATCCTTCCTTTATGCCTAAAGTGGCCAAAGAGATGAACATAAACCAGTCCATTCATCTTCCAGTTTTCTTCTCCAACTACTCCAACAAGGGTCAATATGCATCACCTCCTTGATGTTCATAGACACTTGCATTTCTGTTTGCATAGGACAAGGGAATTTAGGAAGTCTGAGCAATTATTTGTCTCTTTTTCACCTAATCGGTTAGGCCAAGCAGTGTCAAAAGTAACTTCAGCTAAATGGATCACCAGCTATATCTCTATCATTTACTCCTTGAAGGGACTGCAATTGCCCCAACAACCGAAGGCCCACTCTAACAAATCAGTATCTACTTTTTCAGCTTTTGTGGCTAGAACTTCTTTTGATGACATATGTGCTACAGCAACCTGGTGCAAGTCACATACCTTTTTTTTCACATTTTAAACTGGATACAGTTTCCAGAAATAAAGCATCCTTTAGCTCCACGGTGCTCAGGCATATCCTTCCATAGAGGCCACCCAGGGTAATTATATAGCTGGGGACTCTGACCCATTGGTGAGGAATAATGAAATGGACAGCATCAGATTTAGGAGTTACTGTATCTACTTACCATAAATTGGTATCTGTGTTGCCCTATTTCATTATTCCTCACATCCCACCCAACCTTCCCACTTCCAGGAAGTCTAGAGGTTTCCAGGAGAGTTCTGAGTTTCATGGTTCTCTATTTTAAGCTCCAGCTGAGAGCATGGATATTATTGTTATTATTGCTGCTGCATTTCATAGTTGTTGCAGTCATATCTTTACTTCACCCTTTTCTGATGCTTTGAACTTGATCTGAGGAGTTGGATGAGATACAGGGCATTATGGTATTGGAAAGAGCTCAAGATTAGTAGCATTTGTCTTTTGGAACAGCCAGTTTGGATCCGATATCAGGTCCAAGGAGCCATTGGTTAGGAATAATGAAATAGGACAACAGAGACCGCAAGTTATGGTAAGTGCAAAACTTCTAATTTAGTGCACTGTTAATATATTAGAACTGGGTACACTTGTTCTTGAAGTATCCCTTTATTACACACAGGCGTTTCTTAAGTCAGTGTCATCTCTGTTTAGCATATGCCACCTTGCAACCAAACTATTTCTTCACTCATCCTGGTGTTCAAACTTAGTTCAGAATAAGCTTTTTTCCTTGGTTTATTAAGAATTTCAGGTGCTTCCTAATCTCCATCAAAGTAATGTTTTGCACTGTGTGAGAAAGCAAAAGATAATCCCATTCATAGCCATTTTTAATGAATGGATGAATGCTGCGGTGGAACATATTTTGAGTGGATACTGTTATTTTCAAATATGAAAATTAATATTTATACTGCATATCGGCAGTAGAAGTCTAAGGTCATAGTAAGCATAATGTTGGTGTAAGAAGTTTGACCTGTATCAAATGTGTGCATTTCAGGTATCATTTGTATAAAAGAAACCTTCTCTATTTTTTGTTGTTGATAGGGCGCTATAACAAATATTCCAGAACTTTACCACAGACACCTTGGATTATTGATGGAGAAAGGAAAATGGAGTCCTCAGTTGAAGAACTAATTTCTGAACATCTAATGCCAGCTTTTAAAGTTAGCCGTAAGTATCAGCTTAACATTTGTTTTAGAAAGTTAGTTGTAAATAGCAACGTTTACATTTGTTCTATGTTCTGTGTTGTAAACACCTTGTCTATCATAGTCAAAAATCTAAAACATATGAAGTAGAGAACTATGTACAGGCAGTGCTCCATGATCTTGCCTCTTCAGTTTTTACACTAGTTTCGAAAATTGTAAGTAAACTTCCTAAAAACGTTTGTTTCTCAGATTTTCTAAGTGTTCCCTGTCTGTCTTACATGTTTCCGAGGAATGCTTCTTTTAAGTTTCTCTTGCATTTGTTAAGCAGTGTTTCCTTTAATGGCATATGCAGTTCTTTTTATATTTGCATAGTCATTGATACTAATGTTTGAACTTAACTCAGAACAGGCTTTTCTCCTGGGCTTAACCATTTCTTATGCTTCCTGGTCATCATCAAAGTTATAAGTCACAAAATTTAAGAGAAACCCATTCATGTCCATTGTTTTCTGCTTAAGGCTTTTTATTTGCAGTTTACTTGAGAGTACTTGTGATATCAGCAGGCCTTATAATAATGTTTACGTTATTCTGTAAACTTTTCAATGCATTTCTGTCATTGAAAGTTAAATTGTACTTCATCCTACCTCTAGAAGTACCTTTACAATCATCATAAAACTTATAAATATCATCTTCCATCAATTTCATATATGCCTCAACCAAAGGATGATTTATAGGGGTGAACGTGCTAAGTTTTTTGAAATGAGGACAGACAATGTTGGAATCTCGAACGCTGTCATCTCTGGTTGAATTACCATAGTGAAAGTGCAACATAATATTCCTGCAAAAAAACTTTAAATCCAAAATAGTATCAGATAATTTACTTCTACATGATGGAATAAAACTCAACCCCTTGCATAGAACACCTGTCTCATAAGATGTTAGAACATGTGAGGAGATATTCAGGATTGGTGACCTGGTACTTTCCCCCACATCTTCTTCAAGGTTTGTTTGCGACTGTACTCCCCTGAAAGCTTCCTCTTCTGATGTCCCCTGCTTATGGACCTCATCCATCTCCCAACCCTGACGGGTAGGGGAAAAGGGAGGTCACCCAGGGAACCACTCATCAAATTACATTTATCTATACCAGGGTTGTTCACAATACATTTATCTTTAGGTCTAACGACCAACTCTCTATTATTAATATTGGACTTGTTGTTAATAAAAACATTTGGGTAAAGGTTCTGTCTCGTAGGATTCAACGAGGCAGACATGCCATTATTAACAGACATTACATCAATCAATTCACCATTAGTATGCTCATCCGAACATCTCTCAGATGCAATATTGACAACATCATCTTTAACTGAAACTATGGCGTCCATATCACCAGAAGTTGCCATAATTCTGTTGTTAACCCTGTCAATAGAAGGCAGGCTATCAACATTATTCACAACTGACTTAGAGGTCAATAAAGTCTCACTAACAACTGGTGTACCTTCACCAGTTGTGTTGACATTCCAGTTCGTATTTCTATCATTCATCTGTCCCGCTCGAGGCCATAAAGATACATGGCCCATTCTAAAGTCATTATGGTCCCTCAATATTTTAGTCTTTTTCTGCTGTAGCAGTTTCCATTCAAAAATCGCTACACCATCAAGTAAACTTTCGAGTAGTGGATTCAAAGTCTCTCTGGAGTATTTACTAAATAAAATATCTTGTTACTGCCTGAGGACTTCTCTTAATTTATCCTCTTCAGGACTAAAAAAGTAATTCAGTAACCGCATGTATTTTGCGCTTACCTCAAGATTTAACTGTTGCCATCTGGTCAGTAACTCAGGATAATGTGAGCCTTGGGTGGGCATATTTAACATCCGTAGACCTCGTGGAACAATTTTCTTCTCCAAACAATACTCAAAATGCTGGCATTGTAATTGTAGTCTCTTTAGTTTCAAAAAGACCCGCTCTGTATCCTCCATATTCCACTGTAGTTGCTCAAACTCCTGGGTTGCAGTAGTAGCATCATTGTCTACGCCCTCAGTATCAAGTTGCCATAGCAAACTTCTATCCTTTCCAAATATTTAGTAAAGCGTTCAGAAAGAATGCCCTCAGTCCTGCTAATTCTAGCCGGATTGTAATCCAATTTCACGGTCACTGAGGTATCTGTAGCCATGTCCCCGTAGATTAAAGCACAGAAAAAGAATAAAATCAGTAAACACAAAATAATCCACTGGGTAAATGCTGCGTTGCTCATGTTCAATAAAATAAAATATATCAAGTAGAGGAACAACAGTGGAGCGACCAAGGCAACAAAAGTTACTGAATCCTTTACCATAGAGGAACAACAATGGAGCGACCAAGGCAACAAAAGTTACTGAATCCTTTACCATAAAAACATTTTGGTAAAGGATTCAGTAACTTTTGTTGCCTTGGTCTCTCCATTGTTGTTCCTCTACTTGATATATTTTATTTTGTTGAACGTGAGCAACAGAGCGTTTACCCAGTGGATTATTTCGTGTTTATTGATTGTATTCTTTTTCTGTGCTTTAATCTACAGGGACATGGCTACAGATACTTCAATGACCGTGGAATTGGATTACAATCCAGCTAGAATTAGCAGGACTGAGTCTGTTCTTTCTGAACGCTTTACCAAATATTTGGACAAGGATTGTGAACAACCCTGGTATAGATAAATGTAATTTGATGAGTGGTTCCCTGGGTGACCTCCCTTTTCCCCTACCCGTCAGAGTAGACAGGGTTGGGAGGCGGACGAGGCCCATGAGCAGGAGATATCAGAAGAGGAAGCTTTCAGGGGAGTACAGTCACAATCAAACCTTGAAGAAGATGTGGGGGAAAGTACCAGGTCATCAATCCTGAATATCTCCTCACATGTTCTAACATCTTATGAGAGATGTGTTCTATGCAAGGGGTTGAGTTTTATTCCATCATGTAGCAGTAAATTATCTGATACTATTTTGGATTTAAAGGTTTTTTGCAGGAATATTATGTTGCGCTTTCACTATGGTAATTCAACCAGAGATGACAGCATTAGAGATTTAAACATTGGCTGTCCTCATTTCAAAAAACGCACCACGTTCACCCCTATAAATCATCCTTTGGTTGAGGCATATATGAAATTGACGGAAGATGATATTTATAAGATGTTAAGTTGTCTATCTCGCCTTCATTCTTGCTGGATGGGTTCGGAGCCGACCTCGGCTCCGACTCGGCCACTCTAAAGCTCGAGAGTTGGTTCCACCGGCTCGAGGCTCCCCTTATATCCCACAATGCTAGGCGAGAGTTACCTCAGATCTCGTTTGCCGCTACAGCTTCGAGGTTGGTTTTTCTACCGGTTCCTGGTAAGTTTTAACTTTTTCTATAAAAAGTTACTCTTGTTTCCCCTTTTTTAGTTTAATTATTCCTAAATTATTGTAGTTCTTTAAAATCTATCCCCGAACCTATTTTCTTCCCGTTTCTTGTCAAAAGAACTTTTAGTTCTTCCCTTGGGCCTTAGGCCTTCCCTTCCCTAGGGAGTGTTTGTGTAGTGTACTACTGCTTATTGTACCTGTTTTTAGTATAATTTTAATATAATTGTGTTTTTTGACAGGGTATAACTGGTGTGTTTGAGTGTGTGTTTGTGTTCACCAGTTAGGCTATGTCTAAAGAAGCAAAGGTCTCCGGATTCAAGAAGTGTGATGCGTGCTGTCAGAAAATGTCTCTGACAGACGCTCACACTTCTTGTGTCTATTGTCTGGGGCCTTTGCACCTGCAGGACTCCTGTGCTGTCTGCCATGGCTTCAGCCCCAGGGTCCTGCAGGAAAGGAAAAACAAGCTCATTTTGAGAGGCTTGTTGAAGCCTGAGGATTCCCTGTCTGTCTCAACAGGGAAGCCCTCTAAGGCATCGAGGTCTTCGGCTCCGGCTTCTGAGCCGAGACCTCAGGTTGTTCAACCTTTGCCTTTATCGGCTCCGGCTGGAGCCGATAAGACTCAGTCCACAGTTTCTGTGGCTCCCTCGGCTCCGGCCGGAGCCGAGGTTATCGAGGTACCCGTGTCGGCTCCGACAAGATCTTCCGAGCCGACAACCAGAAAGAGGTCTAGGTCACCTTCTCTTGGCTCCGTTCATTCGGCTCCAGGTTCTCCCCTGCTGTCTGAACGGAGCCAAAGGTCTCATTCCTCTAGGTCATCGAGGTTGTCCGATCATGACCTTCAGAGGGTGGTGAGTCGACTACTCAAGTCTGAGGCACTGGCCCAGATGCTTCAGAGCCCGACTCATCAGTCGGTGCCTGTCCCGGTCCATCAACTCCTTCCTCCTTCGACTCTCTTGAGCTCGGAGCCGGGTCGTGTCGGAACCGAGACTGTGGTCACCTCGGAGCCGAGACAATTGTCTTTGGCTCCGTCGTCGGCTCCGTTTTCTTCCATGGAGGAATCTCGGCGCCGGACTTCCCTCGTCGGCTCCGAGGGGGTGAGTGGCATCGGACCCTTGTCCGACCCCCCTCTCCCTCTCGGTGCTTCGGCGCTGGTGAGTTCGGCTCCGACATCGGCCTCGGAGCCATCACTGTCGGTGCCGAGGGAGGTCCTTAGCTCCTCGGAGCGGACCTCTGGCTCTGCCTGACAGGGGTGCTTTCGAGGTCATGCGGAGTGTGTTAGAGCCTGGCTCTACTCCACAGTCGGCTCCGTCAGCCCCTCCCTCTATGCTGCCTCAGGGTAAGTCGACTCACTCCCTCATCCCGGACCGCAGAGAGCCAACTCCTCAGGAGCCCCTGTGGGATTTCATCCTCTTCGAGGCCTCTCCTGATTTGGCAGAAGAGCCCCTCGGAAGAGGAAGTGCAAGAGGAAGCACATTGACTCACCTGAGTCTATCACGTCCGACACAGATCTGGATGATTCTGAGGGTTCCCCGTTCCCCTTCTGAAGATGTCTCTTTGCAGACATTCTGGAGATCCTTAAACAGAGGGAAATTGGCCAGCCCTCAACCCTTCGGAGGACGAATCTGTGTATCTTGAGGCGTTTGGCTCTCGTCCTTCCACCTCCTGGGTGTCCCCCCCCCTTCGACCCCCTCATGCAGGTGGTTGCTAAAAAGGCATGGACGGCTCCTGATTCAGTGGACCCCACTCCCAGGAGACCCTCCAAATTCATCACAGCTCCAGCAGACAAGGAATTTTTATCAAAAGGAGTCTCTGTGGATGCTATGGTGGTAGCTGCCGCCACAAAGAAGGAACTGGCTGATCCTTCAGTGCCTGTCCATCCACCTAACAAGGAATCTAGGTCCATGGATAGGTACGGGAAGCGGATGTTCTCCTCATCGACATTTACTATGCGTTCGCTGAATTACCTGTGCCATTTCACTCGTCTTCAAAGGGACTTGATCAAAGAAGCGAGTGAAATGCTTAAGGACCCTACAGCTACGGGTTTCCAAGAAAAAATGAACACGCAGCTGGCTATCCCTAATTCTATTTCCAACTCCTCCATGCGCCTCCTCTCTTATGCGGCCGATGGAGCGAGCAGAGCCGCAGGAACAGGGGTAGCCTTACGTAGGCACGCCTGGATGCGGCTATGCAATTTTGTGGAACCTTTCAAGACGTCTTTCACAAACTCCCTTTTGATGGATCATCCCTTTTGGTCCACAAGTGAAAGAAACCCTGACTAGGTGCGAGACGGATGGCAAGACCCTTTCTGCCGCCGGAGTCCGTTTTCCACTCCTTCTAGGCCTTACCCCAAAGGCCAGAAGGGGAAAGATGTGGTTCCGTAAACAATCTCAAGGGACTTCGCCTGACGACAGAGTCGGTTCCCGCCAGAGGCAGAGGGGAACAACAATGGTAGACGTCGCCCTAGAGGCAGAGGGGGTCCGCAGAACCAGGGCAATCGAGAAACGTCTTCCGATAAGCCCTTTCAGCATCCCTGAGGTGTTGCCCGACTGCCCATCTTCGGAGGCAGTCGGGGGAAGATTGTCACTGTACCCAGAAGCCTGGCTATCCCTGACACAAGACAAATGGGTACAGTCCATCATTTCCGAAGGTTACTCTATTCCCTTTCTTCGTTTTCCAAGTCAGTCAAAAAAATCCCTTCCAGATGTTCCACCCGCTCAAAGGGATATAGCAGCTTTGGAAATTTCAAAACTGCTTGCAAAAAGAGCTATTCAGCCAGTGCCAGCAGACCAACTAGGATCCGGAATCTACTCAAGGTTCTTTTTAGTTCCAAAGAAAACAGGGGACTGGAGACCAATTTTGGATCTCAGTATCTTGAACAGATCGGTCAAGAAAACAAGATTTCGGATGGTCACGCTGCAATCCATTCTTCCCCTGTTGGGAAAAGGAAACTGGATGTGCTCTATAGACCTTCAGGACGCGTACTATCACATAAAATGAACAGGCGCTCCAGAAGATTCCTCCGCTTCAGGCTGGGAACCAGTCATTTTCAATTCAGGGCCCTGCCCTTTGGTCTCACCACTGCCCCGGTGTTTACCAAATGCATGGCAGTGGTAGCTTCTCACCTGAGACGACAAGGATTCCAGGTGTTTCCATATTTGGACGACTGGCTCCTCACAGCTCCCACCAAGCATCTCCTTTTGATGGCCAGAGATTACACTTTTCGTCTGTCAAGAACTGGGTATCTCAATAAATTGCGAAAAGTCTGTTTTGTCGCCTTGTCGTACTATTACCTACATAGGCGCAAATTTAGATACTGTAAACATGTCTGCAACACTAACGAACCAAAGGATATCAGACATTCAAAATTGGTGTCTCTTCTTCTCAACAACAACAGAGCCAAGGCCAGGATAGTTCTAAAGGTGTTGGGAATCATGGCAGAGGACATACCTCTCCTCCCATTGGCCAGATACCACATGCGGATCCTTCAGTGGATGCTTTTTTCTCAATGGTCATACCAGGAACTTCCAATGTCTCACACCATTATGATCACGCAAGCGTGCAAAAGCATCTCATGTGGTGGATGTCTTCCCCAGCTCCTGTTGGGGAGACCATTTGTTCCACCTCCTCCGGTTGCTATTCTGACAACGGATACCTCCCTGATCGGGTGGGGGGGGCATTATCAGGGCAGGACAGTCCAGGGCACATGGCAACCAAACGAATGCCACTTGCACATAAATGTTCTGGAGATGAGAGCAGTGCTTTTAGCGTTGCAAGCCCTTCAAGACTCTCTTCCCTTGGGAACGATTGCAATCCAGACAGACAATATGTCTGTAGTGTGGTACATCAACAAACAAGGCGGAACCAGATCATACCCCTGTGTCGAGAAGCACTCAGACTGTGGCAATGGGCGATTTCTTCTCAGCGTTTTCTGATAGCAACGCACATCCCGGGAAGTCCAATCACATTGCGGACAAGTTGAGCAGAGCTATTCTCATGCCTCACGAGTGGTCTCTGAAAGACTCTATAGTGAGAGAGATATTTCTCAAGTGGGGTCAGCCTTGCTGCGATCTTTTTGCTACTCCCCAAAACAGCAAGTGCAGAGAGTACTTCACTCTATTCCCTTTACCAGGCCAACCCAGCAGGGACGCTAGTCCAAGTTTGGCCCGGGACTTCTGTATGCATTTCCTCCTTTCCCACTGATCTCTCAAGTAATACAGAAAGCTATCGCTCAGAAGGCCTCATTGATCCTCATTGCTCCTTACTGGCCTCGACAAGTGTGGTTCCCCTTTCTACATCGATTTCTTTTGGAGCGACCGTGGAATCTGGACCTAGTTCCAGATCTTTTGATCCATCAGTCGGGTCAGTTTCATCGCTCCCTCCCTCTCTGAACCTCACTGCTTGGTTCCTCCACTTCCAACCGTAGCCAGGCTTCCTCAATTATCTCACTCTGTTAGAGATATTTTGATAGCTTCCCATAAATCTTCCACTCGAAAGATTTATTTGAGTAAGTTGAAACGCTTCTCATATTGGGCACAAGGAAAGGACATAGATCCTTTCACCGCTTCCATCCAACTAGTCCTTGATTTTCTAGCTGAACTCTTCCATGCAGGTTCATCTCCATCTACTCTTAAGGTTCAATTGGCAGCTATTTCTAATTTCCATGTGGGTATTTCTGAATCTGCCCTAATGTCCCACAAACTCTGCAAAGCCTTTTTGAAAGGAGTTTTTCTTCTCAGACCTCCTGTAAGAAATCCTCCTTCTCCTTGGGACCTAAATTTAGTTCTTGCTTCTTTGATTCTTTCCCCTTTCGAACCTGCAGCTTCATGTTCCTTAAAGTTGTTATCATGGAAAACTCTCTTTCTGGTGGCTATCACATCAGCTAGAAGAATTTCAGAACTTCAAGCACTCAGTTGTCGTTCTCCTTACCTTATGTTTCATAAGGACAGAGTTTCCTTACGAACTAACCCGTCCTTTTTGCCTAAGGTGGTTTCAACATCAAATCTAAACCAATGCATTGACCTCCCTGTCTTTTTCCCGGAGTATTCAAATAGGTCTGAACAAAAATTACACTACCTGGATGTTCATCGTCAGTTAAGGTACTACTTGGACAGGACGAAACTATTCAGAAAATCTGATCAGCTGTTTGTCTCCTATGCGGAAAGCAGAAAGGGACTTCCAGTTTCAAAGGTATCTTTATCCAGATGGCTAACATCTCTGATTACCCTTGTTTATGAGATTAGACACCAGAAACTGCCTAATAAACCTAAAGCCCATTCCACCAGAGCTTTGGCTACTTCTCTAGCCTTCCAAGACAGACTGCCTATTGACACCATTTGTGCAGCGGCTACTTGGGCTACTCCTCACACTTTTATTTCCCATTATAAGTTGGATTTAGCTTCTAGGCATAGAGCTAATTTTGGTTCCACTGTTCTCAGGAGTCTGTTCCGTTAGGCCACACGGGACAAGGTGCTAGGGACGCGGTCCCATCCAGCAAGAATGAAGGCGAGATAGACAACTTAACATATAGAAGTTATGTTCTTACCATAACGTTCCATGTTAGTTGTCTTCTTCTCGCCTTCTTCTTGCGTCCCACCCTCCTTCCCCCTGGCCTGGACAGACCTAGAGGAGTTGTGATCGTGACCTCTCTTTCTACCACCTCTTTCTTAGCTATATGCTATTTTGCATATTCTTGTTTCAGGATGTAGGTCACCCTTCTTCTCCCTGTTGTTAGAGGTGGACTCTGTTATAGTTACTCTGTTTTATACTGTTACTATCATAAGCTGGGGTTAGCTTACAAACGAGATCTGAGGTAACTCTCGCCTAGCATTGTGGGATATAAGGGGAGCCTCGAGCCGGTGGAACCAACTCTCGAGCTTTAGAGTGGCCGAGTCGGAGCCGAGGTCGGCTCCGAACCCATCCAGCAAGAAGATGGCGAGAAGAAGACAACTAACATGGAACGTTATGGTAAGAACATAACTTCTATTTTTATGATGATTGTAAAGGTACTTCTAGAGGTAGGATGAAGTACAATTTAACTTTCAATGAGAGAAATGCATTGAGAAGTTTACAGAATAACGTAGAAATTATTATAAGGCCTGCTGATAAAGGAGGTTTAGTGGTTGTGATGGATATCACACATTATATTAAGTCTATGGAAGGGATGTTGAGTGATGTCAACTATTATAACAAAATAACTGCTGATGAGGGTCATAAGATTATATTAACTGTTCAGAATGCTCTGTTGGATGTATTTACTGGGAATTTGATATCGGAAGATACTTTTAACTATCTTAGGATCTCCGACCCTTTGTTACCTATAGTGCAAGGACTTCCTAAGGTCCATAAACATATGTATGACCCACCCATGAGACCCATCATTTCAGATGGGGGATGGATCACAGAGCCCTTATCTATCTATGTGGAGAAACATCTTAGACCCATTATTAATATGAATAGGGTTGTTTTGAGGGACTCTAAACAATTTCTTCTGGACTTCTATGAATGTGTACAAGGATTACATGATCTTGAAAATTTATTTTTTGTTACCATGGATATTCAGTCTCTTTTTACAATGATTCCCAATGATTTGGGGTTGAGATACGTACATGAATACCTTGAAGTTAATAGTGAGCATCAGGTCACTCAAATTGAGCTTATTTGTTATTTTTTGGAAATTATTCTAGAGAACAACCTCTTCACATTCCATGGAGAAATTTATGTTCAGAAACACGGCGTAGATATGGGCACTTCTTGTGCCAATAGCTACGCCAACATGTTTCTTGCACATTGGGAGAATATTATTTTGTTTAAGTTGGAGGAATTTCTAACTAATGTGGTGTTTTACTGATGTTTCGTCAATGATTTGTTCCTTCTTTGGAATGGAACTATAGCCGAATTAAATCATTTTTATGATCTCATGAATGGGCTGATTGAGTGCTTGAGATTTACTATGAATTTTTCTAGTACCCATATTGAGTTTTTGGATTTGTTTATAGAGAAGCTAGATGGTTCTATTATCAACACGGGTATTTTTTGTAAAACCTGCTATAGGAATACCCTTTTGAGTAGGTCAAGCATGCATCCCAATTATATTTTTTGGAATTTAATGCGAGGACAGGGTATTAGAGCGTCTAGGTTGAACCCTACATTAGAAGGCTTTGAATCTGAGATTATGACCTTGGAACAGAGATTGTTAGAGAGGGGCTATGGAAAGGAGGAGATCTCCAAGAGTTGGTCTGATCTTGATTTCCTTAGGAAGGGCACTGCAGCCCCATATTATGGTCCTGCTGTTGAGGCGACAGTGGGTACACTCGAGGATCCCTCTAATGAGAGGGGACTTGTGAAGATTCCCCTGTTTTATACACAGAATAACAGACAACTAATTGAACATTTCAAGCAGCATTGGTCCATTTTGCAGGTAGATTCAGCAATTGGTGATATAGTTGGTAATAGACCTTTGTTCCTTTATAAAAATAGGAAGAATTTGACGAGGCTATTGTGCCATGGTAGGGACTAAAAGACGACTTTTACTGGAGCAGGGGTTACTCAGCCATGTGGCAGTTGTAATTTTTGTGGTTTGATTAATACCTCTGCTTCTTTCTATCATCCTGATTTACATAGAGAATTTATTTTTCACACGGATGCTAATTGCAGGACCTCAAATGTAGTGTATTTAGCTGAATGCATTCATTGTAAGTCATTTTACACTGGGAAGATGAATAGGTCACTGTCATAGGAAAAATAAACTTTAAAAATTATCAATACACGGTAGGTTCAGGTTAAGGCACTTTAATCTTGCAGCAAAGAGACAAAAACGTGCTAATACAGAGTTTGTCTAACTAAAATCAGGAAGTAAGTCTATCTTTATACACTTTCTAACAAGACATTGCCTACCAAGCTGACGTTAACAGATCACAAGTTTTAACATCATCATTACATAGCAGCTGTTTATCCATAATTTTCTGCTTGCACTATCAATTTTATGAAAAACTTCCTAAGAAAAACAACGTGGCCTTGGTGACCAGTGGTTAGATATAGTTTCTCACTATGTTATGTTTCCATTCAAGGTATTATAGCTAATTCAAGCACAAAGCAAGTACAGATTCTTCAAGCAGTCCTTTGTCTTATGTATCTCTTCTTTTCCGCAGCTGTGCATGTTCTCATAACACGAACAGAGCTAATTGTTCAAAATCATAACATTATAGAATATGGTATTGTTTCATTTATTACTTCCTGACCTAGCAGATAATCACCTGCTTCTCAGTACATTTCCAAAAGGCATAAACATGAATTTTGCTGTGCTAGCAATTACTAGATAAGGGGGCATCTTGCAAGTTTCAGTAAGCATACTGCAGTTTCAAAAAGCATCTTATAATTTCATACAGAATTAAGCTGTATATAAAATAGAATGAAAATGTGTTAACTCTTTTAGCTTCTAATAAGCACTAGACATATACATAAATGCATATTTCTCTGACATTTCCCCCCTGTTAATACTTTTTATTCTATTTTCAAAAGCATAAACAGTTTACTTCTTCTCCTAACCTCTTCCATTCCGGATTTTCAGTTAAGAGAGTCATGTAGTTTAGACTTATGAAAGCATTTCAATTTTTAACAACTCTTCAATTTCAGTACTTTGATACAAAGTCTCAGAAACTGACATGTCTATAAAATCTTTGATTAACTTTTTCATGCAGGGAATACCACAACAAATGCATGCTCCTAATAGGAGTAATCCCACACAAATAGCAATCAGGGTGTTCATTATGATGGAACCCCACCCCCCCAAACAAATTCTGGAAAAAGTCCGTCAGAGGGTTTGGGCCTGGTTTGGTCATGGTCGACACTTGCTGGATCACCTCAAGATGGTCGTTTATCTCGTGCTGGTTGTCAGGAATATATGAACAGCATTCTTCTTTGATTAAAGCGCACGTACCATATCTCGCCGCTAGGGTGAAGTCAAGAGCCATGCTGTTTTGAAGTACCACAGTTCTCATAGCATTTAGTTCATTAATCACTAATTTGAGAGCAGAAAAAGTTGCATTGCCCATAACTTCGAGAAGGTTGGACAGTTTTCTCAGCTCCCAAATCGATTTCACTGCGCCATATGCAGGGGCTATGCCTGCCCATGATATAATAGTGTCACTCAAGTCCATATGTGTCAGTTTATCTTTGTTTTTCATGGAGTTATGGTTTCTCCACCCTGCTTCGATTCGTCACACTGGATTCTCAGGTCTCTTGATTGGACTTCTGGGTTTACTGCTAATCTCTCTGACATTTTGAATTTTCCCCTGAGGTAAAGCTGCAGTGTGTCGTATGGCCGGAACCAGGTAACCCAAAAAACAACTGCCGGACCAATTCTCAGGTAGCCATTTATATGCTATTTTCCCACAAACAAAATAACAATTCTCTACTTTAGTATTGATGTATGCTCGCCCTGCATGAAACATTTTTTTATCAATAATAGAAAGTTGCTTCAAAAGAACAGGATTATGCTGTATTTCACTAACAGTTCTCTTCATTTTTTCAAAATATGAGTCATAGTTCGTATCACAGATAGTTTCTGCCTTATTAGCCTTAATATAACATTTATAAGAAACAGTCACATTGCAATTGCTCCAACCCACCTGAATAGTGTCATTTTTATAAAAACGTACAATCCCTTTTTGTGTAACAGGTAGGTACAATGCTGTTTTGTTTTGTGATTTTACGGGTGTAGTATCAAAAATCAAGTTTTCCCAGGTCTCATTGACCCCTAGGGGGACAGCAGTCATCAATAATCCCCTGTATGCTGTTGGTATAGCTGTGCAAATCCAGCAGTTCGAAACATTAAAAGTCTTAGCATACACATATTTAATTGCTTGGTAAGTGTTAAAGTTTGGATGCCAGTCTATGAGTAATGCATCACGTTTGTTCAGTTTAACTCGTGTGGCTGGAAAAAGGAAAGGCGACAGCAAAAAGATCATTGTTATCAGTATAGCTATCAGGATAATCATGCAATTTTTCTGAGGTTGTTCTGCATCCCTGTTTACTCTATACCTGGTCATTTTGTTCTCGTCGTACAACAGTAACAAGGTTTTTGTCCAGTTCAAAGTTCTTAAGCAATTTACAGTGTGTCAGATGAATCCAGGACGCTCGCTTTGCGATCTTGACTGCAGTGGGTGTTGACAGTAGCACCTGGTACGGTCCTTCCCACTTCGGAGAACTCCAATTCTTTTTCTTCACGACTTTCACCCAGACCCACGTGCCTGGGACTATTGCTGCTTCCGATGGTCTGGCTTGTTCTTTATCTAAGACAGAATTTAACTGCAAAAGTTTGGTATTCAAAAATCGCCTCATAAAATGTGCAAGTGAACTGTCAGCCTCCTGGTCTGCAGGCATGAGAGGTTTCCACTGAGGTGTATAATATGCCCTCCCAAACAAAATTTCAAAAGGAGTTAACCCTTTTACATTTGGAACAGTTCTCATACTCAACAGTGCCAGAGGCAGACAGTGCACCCAGTTCTTTTGTGTCTCACTAATCAATTTCCTAAGCTTATTTTTCAAAACTCCATTATGCCTCTCTACTAATCCTGCAGATTGAGGGTGGTATGCACAATGATTTTTCAGAGAAATTCCGAAATAATGGCTCAATTGTTGTATAGTTTGATTTACAAAGTGTGTGCCATTGTCACTATAAATCTTTTTCGGTATGCCAAATCTAGGAATAATTTCTTTAACGAGGACTTTTGCAACAGTAGCTGCATCTGGATTTTTAGTTGGAAAAGCTTCCACCCATTTGGAAAACATGTCTATAATGACAAGGCAGTACTTTTTATTTTCACATTTGTTTAGCTCTATAAAATCCATACAGATAGTATGGAACGGATACGGTGGTGTAGGGAAACTCCCTTGCTTAGGCTTCAGTGCCCCCTGTGCATGATGCTTGTTACAAACATGGCATGCTGCACAAAAAATTTTTGTGTAGTTTGTAAATCCATACGTTGTAAACACTCGATTCACTAACTGTACCATCGCCCCTGTTGAGACATGGTACTGCCCATGGCTCAACAAAGCTGCATATCTAAACAGGTTAGATGGTAAAATTGGTTTTCTTTCTTTGGAGATGTACAGTCCTTTTTCAAGAATTGCTCCTCATTTTATCCATTTTTGTTTTTCTACACTTGTAGTAAGTGTCTGCGTTGTTTTTAACGTTTATAAATCTAAAAATCTCAGATGGTTGTAATTCCTCACTCAAAAGAAATACTTCTGAAGCTGCTTGCTTTGCAGCTGTATCAGCTCTTGCATTACCTTTTGAAATCCTATCCTGTTGTTTGGTATGAGCTATGCATTTACAAATAGCTACTTTCTGAGGTAACTGAATAGAGTCTAACAAATCTAAAATAAATTGCGCATGATTAATTGGTTTACCAGTAGATGTTATCATTCCTCTATTTTTCCACTGCTGCGCAAAAACATGTACAGTAGAAAAAGCTTACTGGCTGTCAGTAAAAATGTTCACTCGTTTATCCTTTGCCAAGGTACATGCCCTTGTTAAAGCAATCAATTCTGCTGCTTGTGCAGATAAGTTCTGTGGTAAAGACTTTGCTTCTAAAATCTCAGTATCAGAAACTACTGCATACCCCACTAGATTCTGTCCTGTAGGACCTCTACTACACAAGCCGTCCACATAGTATGTCACCTCGGCATCATCCAAGGGAACATCCGTGAGATCTTTTCTAGGTAGTGTCTTTTGCTCAATCTCCTGCAGGCAGCAGTGTGGTTTGCCATCTGCAGGGGTTGGGAGCAAGGTTGATGGATTCAAAGTTGTGCATCATTCATTTGTCATATGAGGCTGGCTCAACAGTATAGTCATACAGGAAAGATGTCTAGCAGGAGAAAGATATGCTACTTTTTCTTGCAGTAAAATAATCGCGACTGCATGAGGCACTCTCAACGTGAGAGGGTGGAATAACACTACTGAGGCTGAAGCCTGCACTGCCATTGCAGCTGCGACTACTGCTTGTACACAGTGGGGCAGGGATCGCGCCACTGGGTCTAGCTGTGATGAATAGTAAGCTATGGGGTGTTGTTTGTCCCCATGCTGCTGTGTTAACACTGATGTCATATAACCCTGCTTACAATCTACAGTTTGGAAAAATCGTTCATGATAGTTCGGTAATCCTAAAACTAATGAGGATGCTATCAGTTGTTTTTGCAGAAAGCTGATTCTGCTTCTGGTGTCCACTGTAATAAATCTTGTGCTGCCATAGGCTTCTTGAATATCAAGTTGGTCAGTGGAGCAGATTCCAAGGCATAGTTTGGAATCCAACTCCGAAAAAAATTAGTCGTACCTAGGAAGGACATCATTTCTTCTTGGTAGTTGGTTTGGGTGCTTGTAATATTGCTGTTTTTCTGTCTTCACCTAATATTCTGCCTTCTTTGGATATTACATATCCCAAGTATTTGACCTGTTTTTCCAAAGTTGCAGTTCGTTTTTGTTTACCTTGTGTCCTTGAGTAGCTAAAAATTGTAGTAATGCTATGGTATCTTCTCTGCATTCTTGCTGGGTGGGGGCTGCCAGCAGAATGTCGTCTACATAAAGTAAAATCTGACTGCCTTTCGGTGGGATAAATCCCGCCAGGTTACTTGCCATTTCCTGTGCAAATATTGTTGGACTCTCACAATATCCCTGTGGTAGTCACGTGTATGTGTACCTTTTCCCCTGAAATGTAAATGCAAACCAATGTTGGCTGTCAGGGTGTATCGGTATTGAGAAAAACGCATTGCTAATATCTACCACAGAAAAATACTTTTGTTGAGGTTTCAAATAATTTAATAAGGTGTGTGTTTCTGGCACCATAGGTGCCATAGGTATAACTGCGTCATTTACAGCTTGTAAATCTTGGACCATACGCCATTCTCCATTTGCTTTCCTAACAGGAAATAAGGTTGTATTACATGGTGAATTGGGAGATTCTATCAATACTCCTTCCTTAAGTAAGGCTGCTATTATAGGTTTGATTCCTACTTCTGCATCCTTTCTCAAGGGATACTGTCTCTTTTGAGGTCTAAATGCTGACTTTGGTGTGATAGTGACTGGTCCTGCTGTACGAATAAGTCCTACATCTGAATTTTCCTATTGACCAGAGAGTCTCTGGTATGTCTCGTAAGGCTTTTTCCTCTTCTTCTAGTAAGAGTGCTACTCAGCTGTCCTCACTTGCCTGCAAGTGCACAGCTGGGTGTGTCTGTGTTATCCAATTCAACTTCTGCTTTTGTACTCCCTGTTCTGAAAGTTCTAATTCTGTCTGTTTTTCCCACCTTGTGACTTTTTCTCCTAGGTCTGCCCACTTCTCATTTTTATCTTTAGTTAAACTAACATGTGGTAATCGATTAGATTTGTATAGTGCTAGGAATTCCTGGGGCAATGAACAGCTTACTACACTGTTTCCTTCTGTGTCCCAGTACAGATTTCGTAATACTAATCTGTTAGCATGGTTTCTAAACAGTTCTTGCTCATATTCTTTATCAGGTCCTGGTTTGCTACAGTAATATAGAGTGCAATGCAACAAATGCTGTTTATCAGTGTCAAGGGAGGGGGATTTACTGATGGCTACATTCATCAGTTCTTCGGTTACTGCCCCTGGACCAGTCGTAACCAAGTCCTGGCTGTACCAATAAAATGTTTCACCCTCCGGTCGCACCACAAAAGTATCCATTTGTCGCTGTGCTTCCATACCCTGCATAGTTGGAACTACTGCTATGCCAAATATCTGCATTAGGTCTCTGCCCAAAAGATTTACTGGGCATTTTGCAGAAACAACAATTTTGCTTTTCTGGGTCATCCCTGAAACAGGGTCAGTTATTGCTATGTTGTGGGAGAGTGGCTCCCGATACAGCTGTCCATTAGCTGCTTTCACTAATATGTAATCAAGTGATTCTGAATTTTTTGGTAGTTTGGAAGGATATATCAGGGTCCGTGAAGCCCCTGAGTCATACAGGAATTTAACTTCCCTCCCCTCTACCAGAAGTGTAACTTCCGGTTTTGTGTCTGCTAAGTAGAGCTCTAGGCTCAATAATGCCAAGTGTAAAATTTCATTTTCTTCATTATCTGTGATTTCATGCACATCCTCTATTTCTTCTATCACATTCTCTGCTCCTTCTATCACAGTTGCACTTGTCTTTTCTTGATTATTCCTTTTTAGTGATTCTTGACTATCATATAGTCAGTCCTCACCCTCCTTGTCTTCTGTGGTTACTTTTTTATTTTGCCTGCAATCCCTTGCTAAATGTCCCTTTTTCCAGCATTTAAAACATTCACCCCTTTTCTTTCTTCAAACTCCTCTGATCGTTTATCAGATTGTTTGTTTCCCTGGGCATTTCTCTTACCCTTCTTCCCAGTCTATACTACAAAGACTTCTGATCCATCTTCTACTGCAAATACTTGAGTTTTCTTTTTCTTTTTGCTATTAAAATGCCTTTCGGCATGTCTTGCATATTCAAGTAATGGCTGTAATCTACTTGTACGATGATCTACCATGTGCTTTGTAATAAAGCTGCTAATGGGTGCAATACTGCCTTTCAAAAATGCATTCTTTAGCTGCTGCTCATATCGGGAATCATGTGTTTGGTCCTCAGGTACCTGCATTCCACAATGGTTATTAAAACACTCTAATAATCTGGCATAATATCTATCAACAGTTTCACCTTCTTGTTGGATGCATTGATTAATGCAAGTCCAGTGAGCCCTAGGCTTCCATTTCTCAGAGATTTGATCTGTCAGACCTTTCACTCTGTTATCCAGTTATATGGGAGTGGCCTATGTTCTGTGTCACGGGGATTCCAGTTGCCACTTATCATGTGCCAATCTGGACCTACGATTTGTCTGACTACTTTCTCTACTTCCTCTCCATTTAAATGGTAACTTAACCTCATGCCCTGTAAGTCTTCTAAGAATTTTCTAAAATTAACTTTCGGATGGGGAATTCCCTCTGTGGCTTTCCGGATGTCTTCCGGTGTCCACAGTCTATATACTAGAAGAGTTGGGTCCTGTCCTGCCTGTGGATTTGGTACTTTTATGAGTGGACATATCTCTTCTTCACTCATAGCTTGTGAATTTTTATTTATTTCATACAATTCAATATCCCCTCTTAAGTTGCGTGTTTGAGACCTAGTCTCGATAGGATCTCTGACAAATGGTTTTGGTTTTGCAGGGACAGCTGGATATAGCGGAGGTATATCAGCTTGTCCACTCACTTCATATTCTGGTAAGGGAAGAGGAGGGGGTGGAGGAGGGGCTGTTGCTATTACTAAGTTATTGCCTTCTTTATCTAAAAACATTGCTTTTGAATTCTTATTCTTTTGTTCCCTGCGGTTTGCTTCCTCAAGCCACCTGTGTGCCTGAGGAACTCCTAATTGACGTTGTTTTTTTTATCTGACCTTTTGCGTCTGTTTTAAGTTGTTTGACAAGTTTGATAAGTGAAGGTTTATCTAATTTACCATCAAATTTGTATTTATTAACCCATTCTGTATAGTACCTAACATTGTCGGCACGCTGTAATTGCATATATTTCGCGTCTTCGGTTAAAGGCGGATCTCGGGAACTTTTTGTGCACTTATTTCCCATGTTGTCTTAACTTAGAAATTGTTACGTAACCCTTTTTATCACGTGGTACCACGATTTTCACTTCTTCACAGTTTATCTAGAATAACTGCCTACCTATCCTGTTTCCCTGATCTATGACAAGACAGCAATCTTTTTTGTCCCTGATTTACAAAAAATCTACCTGACAAAAACAAATACTGTAACAAGTCCCTGATCTGAAACAAAGAAAAGGTAAATTCCTCCTTACCTGAGCCTCCATGATTCATCGTTTCACCGGAACTGTTGACTCGTCCTCCAATCGCAGATCAGAAACAGTGGCTGGCCTTTTTTGAACAACAATTCAATCGGAGGTCTTTTCAAAGCAGAAGAACCTATGTGGCTTCTTCTCCGTACGGTTTCATGCCACCGGGCCCATCTGACCTGAGCTAGAGCAAGAGATTTCCGGTCCGAAGGACCAATCTGTCATAGGGAAAATAAACTTTAAAAATGATCAATACACGGTAGGTTCAGGTTAAGGCACTTTAATCTTGCAGCAAGGAGACAAAAACGTGCTTATACAGAGTTTGTCTAACTAAAATCAGGAAGTAAGTCTATCTTTATACACTTTCTAACAAGACATTGCCTACCAAGCTGACGTAACAGATCACAAGTTTTAACATCATCATTACATAGCAGCTGTTTATCCATAATTTTCTGCTTGCACTATCAATTTTATGAAAAACTTCCTAAGAAAAACAGCGTGGCCTTGGTGACCACCGGTTAGATACAGTTTCCCACTATGTTATGTTTCCATTCAAGGTACTATAGCTAATTCGAGCACAAAGCAAGTACAGATTCTTCAAGCAGTCCTTTGTCTTATGTATCTCTTCTTTTCCGCAGCTGTGCATGTTCTCATAACACGAACAGAGCTAATTGTTCAAAATCATAACATTATAGAATATGGTATTGTTTCATTTATTACTTCCTGACCTAGCAGATAATCACCTGCTTCTCAGTACATTTCCAAAAGGCATAAACATGAATTGTGCTGTGCTAGCAATTACTAGGTCAGGGGGCATCTTGCAAGTTTCAGAAAGCGTACTGCAGTTTCAAAAAGCATCTTATAATTTCATACAGAATTAAGCTGTATATAAAATAGAATGAAAACGTGTTAACTCTTTTAGCTTCTAATAAGCACTAGACATATACATAAATGCATATTTCTCTGACAGTCACTATGTGACAGGATGAGGGAACACATGTATAGCATTAGAACACGATCGGAACACAATACCTTATCAAAACATGTTGCAGAGTTTGGTGAGATGCACTCTTTTATTTTTAGGGTTATTGAGATTATAACACCAACTGTTAGAGCGGGTGACATCCGTAATCATACGGAATATAGGGAGACAAACTGGATGAATATTTTGAGAGCTGACAGAGGTAGTGGGCTCAATGAGCGGGCTTCTTTGAAGCCCTTGTTGAAAAAATGCAGGATTCTTAAATAGTAATATGATATTGTATAATATTTTATGTTTTTATAATTTCCTTGTTGAAGAAATTTTTTTAACTTTTAACTTTTGTTATATGTATTTTCTTAAGGTACTCTGCTCTTAAGATTTTCCTTGACCTAATTGATGTCTTTCTATCATTGGAGGATCTGGATTTAATTTTTTATATATAAAATGTATTGTGTGTATTTGCTTTATGGTCTGAGGAAGCTTGTATGCAAAATCTCTTACCACGATTCTGTTGTCAACAATAAAACATTTTTATGGTAAAGGATTCAGTAACTTTTGTTGCCTTGGTCGCTCCATTGTTGTTCCTCTACTTGTCTATTTTATTAAAACATGTATAGTCAATGTGCCTGTTTTGTTGTGTACATATGTGTGTATGTGGATCTATTGTATTCTGTTACAATTTTCAGTTTTTCTTTCTACGTTATAGAAGCATAGATTTTTGGCAGGGTATGTGAAATGCAGCTTTCCTAGTCTGCCCGTTTCATTCTGTATTATATAACCTGGCAGACATGCTACATTACCCTATATATGTCCAGTGTTTTCCTAAATTCCTTAGTATTCATGAACCCAGTAAATCAGCAGCAGAGCCGCAACACACATCCATCTCTTTCTCTGAAAAAGAAAATACTCAATCTTCAAATGGTCTCTGCTTTGGTTCTTATTTATTCTGCACAAGTTTCTGCTTATATGACCATTATTTCTCTGAGTTTCACTGCTTCCCTCACAAAATAATGAAGTATGGATTCCAAACTTTAAATATTGTGAACAGGGAGAAGGTATGACTAACTGAACTTTTCTTCCCTTATTCATATTCCTTTTACGTAGCTGAGAACCTGCACAGTATCATCTTGTCTCGCTTTTGAGGAGTCGAGTTTTTAGTTTCATGTAGCATATTTGTAAAATATTGTGGCTTTAGCAGTTAAAATATGATGGATATAAAGGCAAATGACAAAATCATACCATGGTCATTTCTTCTATTGTGACTGTATTTGAAGAGGCTGCCTTGACTTCATAGTAACAACATTATGTCATTGCAGTAAATAAAAAGGATAACAAGTTATTTTAGCTGCCTGTAAGTAAAACAACTGCATTTCAGTTCTTCCTGCAAACTTAAACGACAGTGATTGTGGAGGCCTACCTTATGTAGAATACACCAAAACACATTATGTTCTACCCCTCTGGGTTAGAGAAATGTGATTAGTTTCCTTTTTCTTTATTACTGAACATTGCTAAGCTGTGAAGCTCACTTCGTAAGTTATCTTGGGGTACTCAATGCCATGATATAGAAGTAAAAAGCCCTTTCTGTGAACCATGTTCATTCAGTGGCCCAGGCATTGAAAGAGCTGTCATGGGAAGAGAATCGAGTTATGATGCTATGTCAGCTTGCCTTTGTCTGGAAGAAGGGGAGCATGTAACAGTAGATTCTAGAATATGTAGTGGAAACCAGAAATCATACAGAGCATGCTGCAAGGAGGGAAGGGCATTTCATGGTCTCATTACATCAGTCATGGAAACAGGCTACCCCTAACAAGCCATAACTCCCTCTGATCACTGCTTAGATGATGGACATGCTCAAAGTGGAACAAATGGGTTATGCTAGATGCAGCAGTGACTTCATGGTTAGAATGAGTGGAGGAGAAAAAATATTTTCCAAAAAAATTACCTCCGACAGTTGCAAGAGGATGCTCATCAGATGCACAAAATAACTCTGTAGTTTACTGTGTTAAAAATATGTGTGCTGAATTGATGCAAAATATGACATTATACAAGAAGAGTGCTTTAAAATACATGGTTTTCTCTGTGTACCTCTGTCTTTGAATTGTCTTCTAAGGTGGGTTCAGCAAGTGGGATCTCCTATTATTGCTTATCATTTAGTGTAAATATCTCAGTGCCCATACTCACAAGAACCATAAACCATGTTATCCTCTCCTGCAATGGGTTAAAGTGTGCCCTCATTGTCAGAGCCCCCTGAGCTGTTTCCCATATTGCCCACATTTGGCATCAAAAGATATCTTTGTCACTGTGTTTATGTATTACTAAGAAGCTGAAGTAGGGCCATCCACTCCCTTTGCTGTTCTGCCTGGACTTCAGTATTCAGTCTGCAATTGCATCCAGCACTATTGATTTAACAGTGCTAGATGTTCCCCTCAGCAATCACAGCCAAGTGGAATTATGGGTGAGGCAGGGAAAGCGTATCATTTTAAAGAATATTTGGAAGCTTGTCAGTGTAGCAGTTCCTGGGTTTAAGAAGAGTAGCACAAACGAGCAGCTGCCTAAGTCTAGGTTTCTTCTTGAAGGCCCTTATCTCCATAGCAACATCATTGTCTTGCCAGCCATTTTCATTTTCACTGACCAATTGTCCTGTGTGTCTGTATTACCTGACTGACTTGCAAGTGATGCAGCAGAGAAGCTCTTCATCTGCCCCTCCTCCTAAACATGAATTTGTTAACTTTGCAGCTGACTTCACCTCCCACACTTTATCTGAGAGGAATATTACTAGTGTTCCTTGAAGGCTTGTAATTCTGTTCCTCAGCAGCAAGCTTTTATGTTGATGCCAGTCTGTATAGGGGGTTTCTCCTGAAGTTGGTTCTCTCCAGATGATGTTATGCTTAAAGTCAAAAGAACTGAGAACTCCAAACAACACGACTCCATGTAAGCCATATTTAAGTTTTCCCCACACGTTGTACTTCTACCTCCTTTTGACATCAAAGCATTGTCTTCTCAGTATATTTGACCTTGGCAGAATGTATGCTTGACAGTAACTTGCATCTAATGCTTATACCGATTGGTAATTGCAACATTAGAGACCCCCTGCAGTGGGTAACTGTTAGGATTTTCTTATTACCCTGTACTTTCTTTTTTTTATCCATTGGTGTCCTGTACATTAGCTACATTGCCAAAATCTGAAACTTAAGCTCACTTGCCCTGAAGTCCAAGGGGTGAATTCATTAAAGCTTACACAGTCATTGTTTCTGTGTGCGTCACGGTGTGAGGCAAACATGGGAGCAGTGAGTTTTAGATTCAGTAAACTCCATGTAGTGGTATGCAATCATGGACATTCACATGGAATTACGTAAACTTTTGTGGAATGGAAATTTTAGCCTGTGTAGCTGAGATTTATGCTAATGAAGCAAAACAATATGGTGGAGCGATCCAACAACCTGTAATAAAACCGTGTAGATTCCATGTCCATGTTGGTAGTTTACATGGAAAGTTTCTGCGTACAGGAGTCTACACAGAAGCAAGGGCATGTAAAAGTCCAGAAATATGGACAAAATTCCCCTGAAAAGGTAACAACACACATATAATGGCGATATATGCACTGTGAATGTCCAAAAACATCGGATGGGTGGGGTCAAATTACTGTAATTTTTAACTTATTTTCACCTCATGTTTGCACAGTGCACCACTTGCCGCAAACGATTTTAACTATGATTGCTAAAAAAGTAATGTAAAAGAGAAGTATAATGTACTGTAACCAGGCAAAGTAATACCCTGCCTTGTGTCTTTAAAATCATGCTCCCTTGCTGTTGACCAGAGTACACGGCTACCAACTGTGTAGATTCCAGGCTGTCAGCACAATTATTATGTAGATGAGTGCAAAAATCAGTCGATTTGTTGAATCACAAAAAGCATGAACCATGTAGGGATGTTCACTTCATGTAGGCTCCTACATGGTGTTTGTTTCCAATGGACGTCAATGACATCAGGGGTGTGTGTCAGGTCACTTTCCTTTTTTCCTTTGTATTGTACATGTTTGCACAGTGCGTCGCTTGTCATAAATGGTTTTGGCTCTGCATAACTTGTTTGCCTGACTAGACCACCTAAGTATCAGACATGAGCTATATATCCAAAAATAGAAACCGGATAGATTAATTTGATATTGCTGAGCACGCTAGGCATCATGCACCCTGGTAAGCAGGGTTGCACTCTTCTAATAGCCTCAAGTTATGGGACTTTGCGTAACTACTCCTTTGCGAAAGGTGTTAAGTATTTGACTGGAGTGCAAATGGTCCTGGGTTCTAGTACAGGGTATGGCAATTTTTCTCATACTGTTCTAACATTGTAGCTTATTCAAACAAAAATGTAACTTGCAGTAATTAGCATTTTCTGTACGTTACATGACAAAAGGGATGAAAATATAACATTTTGACATGGCTTACCTTCATTAAACAACACTGCACTCTGCTGTGCGATGGCGTGCAGAGCACACTACTGCCCACTGAAGTAGGATCTTTAAATCTTGGTAATTATATCCTAAGCAGGTCAATTGCATCTTAATCCCATATGGTGGAACTACTCAAGAAATATATGAAGTATGCATACAGCCTACATTCTGATTTTCTCTTGATACTTCAAGACCATTGGAGTAGAGACTTGAGTTTTTAACTGACGTAATGCTAGGGGCTGCTGCAGCTGTTCTACATCTGTATGTGCTAGAGACTGAAGTCAGTGTTGCATGTGCTGCTGACAATAGGCCTAGGATGAGAAGGAGAAGAGTGTTCAGGCCCAGGGTAATCTTCCAGGTGCTACGTGAGCTGCAGATTGTAGAGCGCTTCAGGGTGGGCATGGACATATTACAAGAACTCTGTGAGCTCTGCCACCTTCAACTCAGAGCCAGAGCAAACTGAGAGGAACCCATCTCAGTAGAAGCTAAGGTATGTGTAGCCCTTAGGATATTAGCTGCAGGTACTTTTCAGAGACCAAATGAGGACATGATAGGGATGTCACAGGCATCAACATCCAGGATACACCACCATTTCTTGGATGCTATGCTCCTACATGCCAGTGAGCATATATCTTTTCCCCTTTCCCCTGAGGAGAGGGCCGGCATTATGCAATGGTTCTACCATGTAGTGCACTACCCTGAAGTACTGAGTGCCATAGATTGCACTCGTGTACACATCAAGGCACCACCTGGTGAGCAGGGTAGAATCTACAATAACCGCAAGTGATACCACTCTGTTGCTCTTCTTATGTACATTAAGAAGACATTGAGGCTTGGGTGTTCATTTAAGTAGTTTATTGTATACAAATACATCAGGATGGATGTCATAAACATTGAACTTAAACTATCTAACTGACTGATTACATACTTGCATGCTCACACACTGGCTGCTCACTCAAAAAGGCACTCTTGCACATGCTCAGTACTTGTATGCATGTGCTGACTCACTGGAATGCTTCTTAAAGGTATATCACACACACTGATCTGCATCCTCCCTCTTTATTAAGCTGTCTGATATAAACAACATTTGAATAGGCATGCAATTATACAGACAATAAAGAAAAACATTCATGTCTAGGTTGCCGTGTATTTGGAAATAGGTTTTGAGATACGATCTTATCTCATGACATAATAGTTAGGACTGGGTTTAGCAACAGGGACAGTCACTGGGGGATGTTCTGCTTGAGGAGTTTCAGGGATTTTCTGAGGAACGGGGATTGCTGACAGAATGTCCTCTGGAACAGGAATATTGGACATGTCACTCTGAGAATTAGAGTCTTTGTCACAGGCAAGATGCTGTAACACTAGTTCAGACACTGGTAACAAATGCTTCCGATTTCGTCTGAATTCCATTCCTTGTGGATTCTGCAATCTACGATCTCTGTTCTTGACACAAACTTTTCACAAATCTGATGCAATCAAAACCTTTTGACGTCTGCATCCTCACCATCTCCCCTTTTTTCAATGAATTCAGTGGTTTGCTGTTTTTATTATAGTAAGACTTCTTAGACAAATGCTTTTTCAACAGTTGGGCTTTTACTGCTTTGTTGTTATTAGCACTTGGAACCAATAAATTACTGCTGATTAGTAGTGTGGTTGTGATTTGTCTCGACATAAGTCTCTGGGCAAGTGAAACAAAATGTTTATCATGAGGTATGTTTCTGAGATTTAACAAGTTGAGAAAAACATTGGTATTGTCACGTCTGGATTTCTCTAACACTTGTTTTGCACTTTGAACTGCACTTTCAGCCAAGCCGTTTGACTGAGGGTATTCAGGACTACTTGTAATATGAGCAAAGTCCCACTCTTCTGCAAATGCCTTGAACTGCTGACTAGTAAACTATGCACCATTGTCAGAAATACCTCTGTTCAGACTACCATGGACAGAAAAATGTCTCTTCAACTTAGTAATGACAGTACTGGGAGTTTGGTTGGGAAGTAGGTCAATCTCGAACCAATTTGAATAAGAGTCTACTAACACCAAGTAATGTTGACCATTCCACTCAAAGATATCTGTGGCTATTGTCAACCAAGGTAGTTCAGGAATCTGGCTTAACTGAAGTTGTTCTTTCTGTTGATGCGGCTTTGTACTATTACATACTGAACAAGATGAAAGTACTTTCTCAATATCTTTTCACATAGAAGGCCAAAGTACTAGACATCTCACCTTTTTTTGGTCGAATCAGTTCCTGGGTGGCCACAGTGCAAAATCTTAATATACTCTTGTTGCAAGGATTTTGGAACAATCACTTTAAGACCTTTCATAATGATACCATTGTCTGACAAAATCTCATCTCTGTATGGAAAATATGGTTGTACTTGTACTGGTAAACAAGATTGCTTTGAAGGCCATCCTCGACTGATAAAGAGGTTTAACTTCTGGAGAATTGTATCTGAAGCTGTGTGAGTTCTGAGCTCGTCAAGATGTGGGGAAGAAAAATTTCTCATTTCCATGGCCTCAAAATCACATTGCTCATTTTTATGCTGTTCTGTGTTTTTTTGGAGTGATTTGAATAAGGTATCAGCAAGATAAAGAAGTTTGTCTTTTGTGTAAACAAGATTGAAATTGTACTTTTACAATTTGAGCATCATGTTTTGCAATCTGGCAGGAGCTGTATGCATAGGCTTTCTCCAAGTAATGACTAGAGGTTGGTAGTCAGTTTCGATCTGGATAGGTCGATAATAAATGTAATCATGAAACTTTGAACATGCAAACACAATTGCCAAAAGCTCTTTCACAATCTGGGCTTATTGATCTGTGTTTGGGAAAGAGTTCTCTATGCATAGGCTACTGGTCTACCCTCTTGAAGAATGACTGTACCTAAACCAAATTTAGAAGCATCACAGGAAAGAGTAACTGGTTTGTGAACATCATAGAAGCTGAGAGTTGGTGGATTAGCAGTTTCTGTTTCAAGACGTCAAATACTTTATAATTTATTCAAAGTCTTAAAACTCATACTCAGGATACATTACAACCTCACAAAGGACGGCGACATCCACCCAAACACTGGTCCATCCCCACCTGTTGACCCTAATCCCCCCCTACTATATCCCCTACCACCATTGTTCCAACAAATAGACCTCCTAACTCACTGCTAGCCTGCCATCTAAACATTGGGAGCATAAATAACAAAACTCAGCACCTGCATGGCCACTTAGCTGTTCATTCCCCAGATATATTATGCCTAACAGAAACGTGGCTAAAGTCTGCCACCAAGGACCATGAGATTCTGCCACCAGGGTACAATATGTTTCAACTAGACCATACCACCAGAAAGGGTGGTGGGGCAGCCATACGTTACAAGTCTACCCTATCTGTCAGCATAGATACCCAACAACCACCTCAGTTCAGTAATGCTGAAATTATTATCTCAAAACTACAAATTAATAAAAACAAAAATGTAAACATTGTTTGTGCCTACATTCCCCCAGGGAGGAACACAGAAACCTTAGAGACTTCTTATATTGGTTATCCAATAACTACCCCCAAGAAACAATTGTTCTTGGGGATTTCAACATTGACTGGAACACTTGCTCTTGTGAAACCCCCACAATGCACATAAACCTCTATGGATGTACTCAAATCATAACCTCCCCCACTAGGACAAAAAAACCCAATAACAAGGAAAGTACCCTAGACTGGATACTCGTCAATACCCATCTTCAATCCTATCAATCAGGCACTTTGCCTGATGACCCAAGTGACCACTGTCTCACCTATGTAATCAAGCTCAAACTAGACTGCTCCTACCAACCCACCTATAGAACATTAAGAAACAAGAATTTTATTCTCACCATGTTTCAAAATGAACTTAAGCCATGCAACTGGTCAGTACTAAAAAGTCTCCCCCTTAGATGGAGCAGTAGCATACTTTAACACCAAATTCCTTTCTATTCTTAACTCCCATGCTCACTGCCGCTCTATTAGAACCAAAGTTAATATTGCAGCATGGCTTTCTAAAGATACCAAAAACAAAATTTCACTCAGAAACAAAGCATGGGCCACCTACTGAAAAACAGAAGCCTCGCTTGATCAACTAAGATTCAGACAGCTAAGGAATGACACCAAAAAATCCATAACCTTAGACAAAAAAAACTACTACTACCATCTACTGCAAAAACACCAAAACAAACTTCAAAAGTTCTGGGCAGGAATAAACAAGCTACTCCACCCAGGCCAAACCGCTACTCCACCCCCCTCAGCTTCCCAATAAAAATCCCCAGTAGACATTGCAACAGCTTCTTCACAGAGACTATCCAGTCAACTCTCTCCCAATGGCTCTAATTCTAATGCAGCCACACCCAGTACCCAAACACACTTTACCTTCCAACCTGTTCCTACTCAACTTATTCATGCCCTACTTAAGAAACTAAGACCCACCACCCTGGCTGCCGACCTCTTCCCAGCAGACTATCTGCAAAAGGCTGCTGATAACATAGCATACCCCATCTCCATCTTGATCAACAGAGCTATAACTGAAGCTACTGTACCCACTATATGGAAAATCTCCCATGTCATACCTCTCCATAAAGGAGGCAGTTCAACTGAGATTTCAAACTATAGACCCATAGCTATTCTGTCACCTCTAGCTAAAATTATGGACAAGTGTGTACACACACAGCTCATGCACTACCTCACACAGAACAAGCTGTTATCCAGCTTTCAGCATGGCTTTAAGCCACACCACAGTACTACTTCTGCCCTCCTCTCTTTCTCTAACGTCATTAACCACAACCGCAATAATAAACTATCCTCAGCACTCTTTCTAAATCTGTCCAAGGCTTTTGACATGGTTGACCACAAAATGCTTATAAATACCTTGAAGGCCTTCTCCTTAAACAACCATGTACTCCAATAGTTTCAATCCTACCTGCAGGGCAGGCAACAGGCAGTACTGTGGCAGGGCAAGCTATCATCTCGCTTACCCATCACATTAGGAGTCCCCCAGGGCTCGATACTAGGACCCCTTTGTTTCTCCATGTATATTAACAACCTTCATTCAGTCATCCCAAATGCTACCTGCATTCAATATGCGGATGACTCCACCTTGATTTGTTCTGACACCTCACCAGCTACTTTATTCACATTAACCCAAGATATCTTCAATGCAGTGGAAAAATGGCTCTCCAATCAACATCTAATCCTAAACCTCGACATAACTAAGCTGCTCCTATTCTCCCCCACACGCAGGACCCCCTGCCATCCTTCAACATAACTGCTAACAATGGCACTATCATCTCCCAAGAAGCCCAAACTAAACTGCTGGGTGTCATAGTTGATAACCTGAAGTTTGATGTGCATATCAATCACACTATCAAAACCATTAATAAAAAACTTGACTCTCTTTACAGAATCAAACCTTTCCTTACCCCACTTGCTAGAACTGCAATTGCCCGTTCCCACCTACTAGCAACTCTTCTGTATGCCCCACCTCTATTCTCCAACTTAAACAAAACAGATCTTAATCACCTATCATCCTGCTATAACCAGATTGCCAGATTTGCTGCTGGCACAGCCTACCGGACACACCACTGTCACAGCCTAAACCGCCTAGGATGGCTTGAACTGCCTAGCCTACTGCAGTTCAACCAGCTAATAGTGGCACATAAAGTCCTTTACCAACCAGAAAATACACCTGCACAAAAAAATATTATCAGCCCCTACACCAGCACCCGGCCACTGCGATCATCCGCTAGACTCCTAGTTCAAACATACAAGTCCAACTACTCAGCTGGGGACTGTTTGCCAACTCTGTTGGAAAAACATGGAACAAACTCCCAGCTGACTTGACCCCAGAACCCTCACTAACTCGATTCAAAAACAAATTCAAGAAATACTTCAGAACCCATTGGTTATGTCCTTGCACTAACCTCGACTAGTGACCTCTCTATTACTTAGGTGCCTTACCTTCAACTACTTCTAACTTTTTTCTACCACACCATTTCAGGAAGGGTCAATTGTATAACTGCTGCTCAGTGTGTCTTAAACCTGAATGTAATGTTATGTATATGCAACTTTGAAAATAATGTTATGTTTTGTAAAGTGTTTTATAATACGTTAGTACTATATGTGCTAAATGCTGATCTTGCTTATGACTGTAATCTGCTTGAAACTAGCATTTACTAAATGTTCAATGTGTAGTATTATCTTGGAGCTTTTCTCCCCGGGCCTCCGCTGAAAATGGACATATATCCAGTTGGACTATCCTGGTCAACAAATGTAAAATAAGTAAATAAATAAAATACTCTTTGGTGCTGTTCTCTGACCATGACCAAATTACATCTTTACATGTCAGCTCTCGTAGTGGTGCTGGAAGTTGGCTTAAATCTTGAATGAACTTGCCTTGATAGTTGACCATGCCAAGAAAACGTAGGGCTTGAACATTGTCTGGAGCTGGTATCTTGAGAATTGCTGTTTGCTTGGAAAGATCTGGTCATAAGCCTGAACTGGTAAACAAGCGACCAGCATAAGTAATTTCTCGTAACCTGAATTTGCACTTCTGAGGATTCAGCTTAAGACTCGCTTCACGTGCTCTTTCCAGAACTTTCTTGAGGTTTCTTTCATGTTTGACTTCACCTTTGCCTCCTACTAGAATATCATCTGCTATAATAACACAGGGATAACCAGAAAAAATTGCTGCATTGTATGCTGAAAGCCTTTTCTGACGGAATTTATTTCAAATGGCATACCGAATGTGGTTAACCATGAAGATTTTTGGTCGCACAAAATTTGTCAGAAGGAACTCTTTGCATCTAAGACTGTGCACATTGGATGATGTCTTTTTAATGCTTTGCTCAGCTCTCTTGGATCAGTACATGTTCTGATATCAGCTGAGCTTTTCTTATGAACTATTCAGTAGGTTCTTCTACTGTACAAATTACTCCTAGCTGCACCATTTTGTCTAGGTCATCTTTGACTACTCTGCACAGCTACTGGAGCATTCTGTGCTGGTCTGACAACTGGGCTGACCTCTACGTCTAACTCATAGAGTACACAATAAAAAGAAGTAAAGCTGGAAACGGCCAACCCTGTAAACTGAACACAAAATTCTGTTCCAAGTTGCAGCATGTATGTTGCACTAGCACAAGTTAAACACCAAGTACGATAAAATGTCTCCAAAACCACTTTATTCTTTACGAAATACAAATTGTTAAGCGCTTTCATCTAATAGTATAGACTTCATCAGAACACACAAATTAAAATGCTCACAGTTTAAATATAGTCTTCAACCAATCGGAAATTAATTGAATTTCTTCATATTTAAACTTTAAAGTGCCAGTGCTTTAATCCCTTTTCATTAATTATAAAATACATTTTCATTCACATTTAAAATCCTTATTAAATAACTCATCCTTATACTATGCAACACATTGAAATATGTACATCCTAACTATAAAATCATTCTAGTGCGTACATTCCTATATGCAACCACCATCCAGTTAATAATGGTGAATAATAGTGATTATTTTGTAGAACAGTAACGACAGTTTCAATAGCGAACCATCTCCTAAGGTTTTCTAGAATAAATTTTCTAGAATAGGTTTTATGGATATGTGGTCGTTAATACCAGGATGTACTGAGGCATTCACTTTAATTTGCCATCTAGCCTCCAACTCTCCTAGTTTCTTCTTAATACTACCACCCCTGGGATTACCTCTAACTATTTCCAGTATACCAAAATGGAAAGTGTCACATATTTTGTTACCATCCAAATGTCTCCATAGGGCATTATTTACATCTTTTTTATTCATACAATAACAGTGGTCATAAATTCTCTGCCTAAGACATCTATCCGTCTTCCCTATGTAAAATATCAGCATACGAAGAAAAAATAGTTTCGGTGAAATTTGAGCTGTTGTCATGCAGACTTGCATGGTGGACTTCTTTATTAAGTGAAAGCAGTCCCATTTTAAAACTGTCTCTGAGGCCTAATAATGACTGCACATGCCTCTTGACTGTGAAAAATTGCAAGTCATCATAGCTGTTCCCAGCAGAATAACATGAAAGCATTACTTGAGCCTTCGGTTTGAATCTCTTTGCAACTATAAGCAACAATCCTCACACACTTTGTCAAATCAAGCTGTTCTGCAGCTTTTACTGTAGCAAACCTTTCTGCTGACGTAACATTGCACTTTGAGCCAGTATCTACGTTGAACTCTACAGGACTTCCTTTAATCCAAACAGTACAAAAGATCTCATTCTTTTCCCACAAATCTGCCGCATTAACTGTTTCACCAAGCATAGCACTCGATCAACATAAAAAGTAGGGTCACAGATCTCTAATTCATTAACTTGCCTCTTAGAATGCCCTCTTTTAATAAAAGAATGTGCCTTATTTAATTTATAAAACCTACTGAAATTATTCCACTTATTGCAAGAATGACACTGCTGACCAAAAGCTAAGCACTTTTCTCTTTTGAGTTTGTGATTACCACCACAATTATGACACTTGTCTGTGAAGCTGGGTGGGGGCACGTTTTGACTTTGCTGACTCACCATTATGCTTCACTGAGCATGCTGTGGAATTTGCTGGAAAGACTCTGGGGTTTCCCAGGGACTGTTACAGGACCTGCAGTAGCTGCCATGTTGCTTGGGCCCAGGGTTGCCAGACGTCCCTATTTGGGCGGGACTGTCCCGAGATCAGCAGCCTGATCCCGAGTCCCGCCCTGCCGGTTTAAATCCCGGCCAGCCTCCGCTTTGTTTTTTTTTTTTTTTTTTTTTTTTTTTTTATTGTCCCGTATACCTGGCATACGGGCCAATCAAAAATTGCTAAACACGGAGCTTCTTGTGTTCCGCATTAAACACGAAAAGCTCCGTGTTTAGCGATTTTTGATTGGCCCATATGCCGGTATACGGGCCAATCAAAAATCGCTAAACATGGAGCTACTTGTGTTGAATGCGAAACTGCAATGCATTAAACACGAGAAGCTCCATGTTTAGTGCAGAGCAACTGAGTGAGCTCAGTTCTTTAATGTGGAACTCTGTTCCGCATTAAAGACCTTTTTTTTTTTTTTTTCTTCTTTTTTTTTTTGGTCTTCACTTGTCGCGAGAGACCTTCTTTTTTTTGTCCATACCTGGGGGTCTGGAAATCTGGCAACCCTGCTTGGGCCTGTTTCTTTTAACCATGTGATGCATACTGTCAACATGAATTTTGTCAGTGTGCCTTCTACAGCTATTCTCATTTGTAAGCATACTTGTGTGCTTTTCTGTAAGCTCGTAAATCTGACAAATCTCAATGGCCTTATTTAATGTCAAATCACTATCTCGAAGCACTATGTCATTACTAATACCACACACACAAACCTGTCCTTTATCAGCTCGTATCTCATATCAGCAAATCTGCACATTTTAGCCTTATTTCTCAAGTCAGTTATATATGCTGCAAAAGTTTCGCCAAGCTTTTGATCCCTTGTGAAAAATAAATGCCTTTCCACTGTAATATTCATTTGGGGGCTACACATTTCTCTAAATTTACATTTTAAGCATTCTGGGTCTTCCCTTGTTTCAGCTGGTACCACTGTATGGCGGTCTTCCCCCGCTGTCTTTCAGTGGCCTCTGAACCAGCTAAATTAAGCAGAATAAATAGTTTTGTACATGTGTCTTTGTCAGAAAAAGCAGCCAGTATGAAAATATCATATTCCTGCTCAAACACTCTCCAATTTTCTCAAATGCTGTTATCAAAACCCTTCTGCCATGCCCACAGATTATAGTAAAATACAATGCAAAATGGCCCTTGTAATTACGTACGAACATGCACACATACTAGGCACTTATAATAATATTCAAATGCACAATAAGCTCTGAGAACTACTGTACTCTGCGAAATATGCCATGAAACAACTTTACTTTGCGAAGTAACTGCACTGTAATACTACACACACTTGCAAACACTTTGCACACTTCGAATATTTAGAATAGCTTTAGTTAATAAGAGAAAGTAGCACATAGTGAAAAAATATGGTTGTTTCCCTTGTTTTATACATTTTATGCGATTCGGATATTGTTTCAAACATTTTCGTAATTGTTTTGAATATTTTTATCAATATGTCACAGTTTCGGACATTTTGTTTAATAAGAATTTTTTTGTGTGTTCTGAGTGCTTAGTTTTATGTTTATAGTGAAATAAATCATTTAAGCAAGTTTTAGTACCTAGAATTTGTTTCTGACTTGTTTTGCGAGTTTGAGCCGTAGGGATGATCCACTCATGTATATTCCTGCAACTTTAACCAGTTGCTTCATGGCTATAAATCTGGATCCCATTTTGACACCATGCCACTTTTCTTATGTGCATTAAGAAGATGTTGAGGCTTGAGTGTTCATTTAAGTAGTTCATTGTATACAACTACATCAGGATGGATGGCAGAAGCATTGAACTTTAATGAACTATCTAAATAGCTGACTGACTACATACTCGCACGCTCTCACTTTGGCTGCTCACTCAGAAGGGCACTCTTGCTTCTACGTGCTCAGTACTTATATGCATGTGCTGGCTCACTGGAAAGCTTCTTAAAGGTACATCACACACACTGATCTACATGCTCCCATCAGCTGCCAAGTCGTGTACAATGCCCTTGGCAACCCTGGTAGTTATCACGGCTCCCATATCTGGCACAGACATCACAGCTGTACCAGATGTTTGCTAGGGGGTACATCCCACAGGGCCGTTTACTGGGGGATGCTAGCTGTGCCCTGGAACCATGGATGATGACACCCATTAGAAATGTACACAAACCTACAAAAGAACACCATAGTGAGGCACACGCACAAACTTGGAACATCATAGAGCTTGTGTTTGGGCTTCTGAAGTCATGGTTCCGGTGCCTAGATATATCTGGTGGAGCCTTGCAGTATACTGTACACACATGTATACAAATATTCATAGTATGTGCCATGCTCCACAATCTGATCCTGCGGAAACAGCTGCAGCAAGATCAGCAAGGGAGGGAACACACATCCCCCACCAACGCCTAGGTCACCACAGTCACAGACACTGGAGGACTCTGAGGAGGAGCACCCAGCTGTTGTCTGTTTAGGCAGATGTAGGCATGCTCAATATGCTTTTGCTTTGGCTAAGAGTCAACACATAGCATATTCAATGACCACTTAGGGACCTAGGGACTAATACCTTTCTCCTACTCACATATATATATATATATATATATATATATATATATATGTTAAAAATGATGCCTGGCAACTCACACAACCTGTACCTATCCATGTATTGGCTGTGTACTGCTTTCACCACACAGAATCAACCCTAAACTAAAGTTGTGTCAACCTCTGTATTTGCTAGGTAGGTCCTTAACCTAAACTGTATTGTTGTAGAGTATATGACATATCCTTTGTATCTATGAACTTGGTACAGTGTGCAAGTAAATAGTAGTGCATTTGTACAGAAATTCAATTAACGTGACTATAGACACTATTTTACTATTATCTGTCCATTTGTAATTAGTAGGCCTCATGCATGAAACATTCATACAGTCCTACTACAGCAGATTACTGGTACATCATTCATGAAAGAAGTTAGAAAGTGAGGCTACGTATTGCAGTGTCTGTCTTCAGACTTGTCTATATCCAAACAGTAAATGTGGTTTGTTCCCCCATGCCCCAAAATAGGAGTGCCCCCCTGTAACTCATCTATGCTACCCCTAAACCCATGGTATATGAGTGTTTGTCACAGTTGTTATCCCCACATTTTCAGGACAATAATATAGATTTGATCATACATTGCATGTGTTAGGTAACTCATAAATAGCAGTGTGCATTTGTATGCAGGTGGTTGTGTGATGAATGACCCCAGTTCTGGCAAGCTGCTTCTGTGGCCCAAAGGACTAAAGCAACCATCCTGTCTGATGAAGCTGTAATGTTGTTGAGAGTTCTAATCCTGATATCAGCAGAGGTTTTGGAGGTGTACTGGCAATGGATTGTGTTTTACAGACTGTGACTCTGTGTCCCATACTGTGATCAACTTTGACTTGTTTTAATTCCACATTTGCACAGTGCACCACATGTATAAAACCTTTTTGATAAGGTTTAACCTGTTTGCATGAAGCGTAGTATTGCAGAAACAGTGAAAGAGGGAATAAGATTTAAGTCAGACTACTAACCACAGACACCAGATACTTTGAATAATTGCTGCTAGTAATTGGGAAATCCCAGCCTGGAGCAGAGGTAGGATATGGCTGTAGTAACTGGTATATATTACATAATAGTAAGTCTCAGATGCGAGCAATGTGCCTCGCATTTGCTCACAGCTTACCTACGCTCATACAGGTAAAAAAGGCAAATTCATGTACACTTATGCTTCCCGGGCTATTGCAGTATATGTATGTGTGTGTGTGTGTGTTTGTGTGTGTTTGTGTGTGTTTGTGTGTGTGTGTGTGTGTGTGTGTGTGTGTGTGTGTGTGTGTGTGTGTGTGTGTGTGTGTGTGTGTATATGTATATATATATATATATATATATATATACCTTTGAAGCTCTTAGATAAGAAATCTGGGCAAAACCACAAAATAATGGGGGGGGGGGCAAAGTCCCAAAAATATGGACACTTTTTAAATATTGCTCTTACAAACTTGGAAAATTGATAAAATAACTAGTGATGTTATGTTGTCCTATCTCTCCTTCATTCTTGCTGGTTGGGTTCAGAGCCGAAACTCAGCTGCGACTCGGCCAGTTACCAAAACTCGAGAGCTTCTACTGGCTCGAGGCTACAACCTATCCCATGCTGCTTAGTGGCTGTTCCCCAGATCTCGTTTGCCGCTTGACGCTTTGGGATTGTCTTTGCTGTGTCATGCTACTAATTTTTCGTATTATACTCTGTTTTTGGATAACTTTTCCTAAAACTTACTGTCACATCTTAGTTTACCTTTCCTAGTTATAGTACAGGGACTCTCCAGAATCAGTGGACCCCATTCTGCAGAGACCAAATAAATTTATTACAGCCCCAGAGGACAGACAGTATTTAACTAAGGGAGTTCCAGTAGATGCGATGGTGGTGGCTGTGGCCGCAAAGAAGGAGTTAGCTGAAACTTCTGCATCTGTCCATCCACCGAACAAGGCGTCTCGCACGATGGACAGGTACAGGAAGCATACTTTCTCCTCAGCGGCCTTTACCTTGCGGTCGCTGAATTATTTGTCAAATTTCACCCAACTTCAGAGGGATCTCCTAAAAGAGCTGGGAGATACCCTACAAGGTGCTACAGCCCACGATTTATCGGATAAGATTAATTCTCAGCTTGCAACCTTAACCTCCATCACAAACTCCTCCATGCACCTCATTTCCTACACAGCCGATGGAGCGAGCAGGGCAGCAGGCACAGGAGTTTTCTGAACTCTTCAGATCTTCCTTTATTGACATCCCCTTTGATGGCACGTCCTTGTTCGGGCTGAAAGTGAAAGAGACTCTCACCAGAATTCAACAAGATGGTAAGACCCTATCTGCCGTCGGAGTCCGTTTTTCTGCCCCTACCAGACCTTATTCTAAAGGTCAGAAGATCAGAAAGATGTGGTTCCAGAAGTCCAAGGGAGCCTTGTCTGATGCTCGTGGTGATCCTTCCCCCAGGGACAGGGGGGGAAATAACAATGGAAGATACCATCCACGCAGCAGAGGGGGTCCGCAGAACCAGGGCGACAGAGATAATTTCTCTGGTCGGCCCTTCCAGCACTCCTGAAAGGAGGCCTTGACTGTCCACCTCTGAAGGCAGTCCGGGGGGAGGCTATTGCTGTACTCAGAACCTTGTCTGAATTTGACTCGACAAATGGGTACATTCCATTATATCCAGGGGTTACAACATTCCCTTCCACTGTTCACCTCGTCCGTCAAAGTTTATCCCAGACATTCCACCCAGTCAAAGGGATCAAGCAACCCTAGAAATTCAAAGTTTGCTAGAAAAAAAGAGTCATCCAAGACATCTCCGCAGACCAGCTAGGATCCAGAATTTACTCAAGGTTCTTTTTAGTTCGAAAAAAACAGGGGACTGGAGACCCATATTGGATCTCAGCAGACTAAACAAGTTGGTGAAGAAGTCAAGGTTCCGGATGGTAACACTGCAGTCTGTACTCCCATTTCTGGGACAAGACAATTGGATGTGCTCGTTAGATCTTCAGGACGCGTACTACCACATAAAGATGGACAGGCGCTCCAGAAGATTTCTACGCATCCGGCTGGGAGACAGTCATTACCATTTCAGAGCTCTGCCCTTTGGACTCACCATAGCCCCCAGAGTGCTTACCAAATGCATGGCAGTAGTCACGGCTCATCTGAGATGTCAAGGATTCCAGGTGTTTCCACACTTAGATGACTGGCTCCTAACTGCCACCACCAAGCAGTTTCTAATCAAAGCCAGGGACTCCACCATCCATCTCTTCTCAAACTAGGCATTACTATAAGTGCAGAAAAATCTGCCTTATTGCCATCACAGTGTGTAACCTTTATAGGTACAGATTTAAAAACAAGCGACATGTTAGCAAAACTGCCTCAAGAAAGGATACAAACGCTATGCAGTCAATTGCTTATCTTACTCAACAAGAAAAAATTACAGGCAAGATTTGCCCGAAAGGTCTTAGGCTCTATGGCAGCGACAATAACACTAGTTCCCCTGGCACGACTTCACATGCAAATATTACAGTGGCTACTCTGCGCTCAATGGTCCTTACAGGAGTTACCCATGTCTCACGAGATTCTCATTACAGATTTCTGCAAGAGGGACCTGCTTTGGTGGGTCCAGTCCACTCAGGTAACAATGGGAAGACTGTATGTACTTCCCCAACCTGTTGCTACAGTAACCATGGACGCATCCCAGATAGGTGGGAGGGGGGGGCATTATCTTGGACAGATGGTCCAAGGGTTTTGGAAAGGTCACGAGTACCATTTACACATCATGTCCTAGAGATGAGGGCAGTGCTTCTGGCATTGCAAGCATTTCAGAACTCTCTTCTCACGGGGACTATCGCAATTCAGACAGACAATATGTCGGTGGTAAGGTACTTCAACAAATGAGGGGGAACCAGATCCTATCCCCCATGTCGAGAGGCCCAGAGAGTTTGGCAATGGGCGATATCTTCTCAACGCTTTCTGATGGCAATGCACATCCCGGGGAAATCCAATGTCATAGCAGACAGGCTAAGCAGAGCGATTCTCATACCTCACGAGTGGTCCCTGAATCGGGAAGTTGCGAATTGAATTTTTCACAAATGGGGCCAGCCTTGCTGTGACCTTTTTGCCACTCCTTGCAATACCAAATGCAGCAACTACTTTGCCCTCATTTTCTCATACCTCACGAGTGGTCCCTGAATCGGGAAGTTGCGAATTGAATTTTTCACAAATGGGGCCAGCCTTGCTGTGACCTTTTTGCCACTCCTTGCAATACCAAATGCAGCAACTACTTTGCCCTCATTTCCCCTCCAGGAGAGTCAATGAGGGCTGCACTCGCCCACAATTGGCCCCCGGGAAATCCTTGTGCCTTTCCCCCATTTTCTTTGATTCCAAAAAGTTATTCAGAAAGCCAAGTCATTGAGTCACAGGTTAATTCTCATTGCTCCATACTGTCCTGGTCAGATTTGGTTCCCCTTCCTTTGGTCCCACCTTCAAGAGGACCCTTGGATTCTGGACCCAGTGCTGGATCTTCTGACGCAGCTAGGAAACTTTACGCAAGCAAATGGAAGAGGATGTCTTGTTGGGCGGACAAAAAACACATAGATCCCTTTACAGCCCCTATACCTGCAATTTTGGAATTCCTGACAGAAATTTTTAATCGAGGAGCAGCGGCGGCCACTATTCGAGTTCGGCTAGCCGCTATATCCAATTATCATGTGGGGGAACTCGGATCCAGTGTAATGTCCCACAAGTTATGCAAGGCCTTCCTCAGGGGTACATTTCTGTTAAGACCTCCTGTAAGAGAACCTCTTCCCCCATGGGATCTAAATTTAGTATTATCAGCTTTGATTCTTCCCCCTTTTGAACCAGCATCCTGTTGTTCGCAAACATTTTTATCCTGGAAAATACTCTTTCTAACAGCAGTGACCTCACTAAGAGGGTTTCAGAGTTGCAGGATTTATCCATCCATCCTCCTTATTTGATCTTCCATAAAGATAGAGTTTCCCTCAGAACAAATCCCTCATTCTTGCCAAAAGTTTGTTCTGAAGCTAATTTAAACCAGTCTATAGAATTGCCTGTGTTTTTTCCTAACTATAGCAGCAAGGCAGAATATAAGCTTCACCAATTGGATGTACATAGACAACTGTATTTTTATTTACACAGGACAAAAGATTTCAGAAAATCAGATCACTTGTTTGTGTCCTATTCAGAAACAAAAAAAGGCCGGGCAGTCTCAAAAATTACTTTGTCCAAATGGCTTACTGAAACTATCAAATATGTTTATCACCCTCATAATAAAGAACCGCCAGGGAAAATGAAAGGACATTCAGCTAGAGCGGTGTCTACTTCCATTGCTTTTCAATCCAGACTTCCATTGCTTTCAGTTTGTGCTGCTGTTACGTGGGTTAATCCTCACACCTTTATCTCTCATTACAAAGTAGATGTGGCTTCCCAGAACAGGGCATCCTTTGGTTCCACTGTCCTGAAGAGTTTATTCCCTTGAGCCACCCAAGAGAAAGGTGCTGGGGACTCTGTCCCAACCAGCAAGAATGAAGGCGAGATAGGACAACATAACATAAAGAACTTATGTACTCACCATAATGTTCCATGTTTGTTGTCCAGTATCTCGCCTTCATTCTTGCGTCCCATCCAGCCACCCCCCTCCTGGAGGATCTAGAGGAATTTTTACAATTGGCAAATATGGTCTAATTCTCATCCTGCCTTCCTTTCACCTTTATGACTAATATCTTTCATATATTTTCTCTTTCTGTATGTTAAACATATCATAGGGAGCTCTCTCCCTCAAACGAGATCTGGGGAACAGCCGCTGAGCACCATGGGATAGGCTGTAGCCTCGAGCCAGTAGAAGCTCTTGAGCTTTGGTATGTGACCGGCTCCGAACCCAACCAGCAAGAATGAAGGCGAGATACTGCACAACAAACATGGAACGTTATGGTGAGGACTTGTTTTTGCGTTAGCATGAATTTTCTGAAGGATATGATGTCTGAAATTCAGATGTCTGCCATTATTTTCCGACTTCATTCCTCAGTGGTTTTCCATTAATTTTCTGTGAAAATCTAGATATTTGAGAGGTATGTTACCTTGTCATTCTCAGACCCCATGTCTCCCATAAGACTACATGTGTAACATTGCTTATTGAGACCACAGTATAAGTATATGTACATATATTGACAAGCCATTCATTTGTTTCCCCACCAGGAACAACAACCCCGGGTCACCTTGATTTTTCCACACATAAATCAAATACTGTACAAGTTGTAATATGTTATGTTGTGTGCTCCGTCATGTACAAGGCCAATTGATGGTGCTCACAGGCTTGCTCAACCGAGAGTCACGGACGATGGATCATTTGGGGAAGCGAGTCTATGCTGTAGCCACCTTCACCATAAGGGCGCTGAATTACATGGCGTAGGTTATCCGAATGCAGTGTGACTTAAGGAAGTTGCTGAGTCACTCCCAGAGACCATGTCAGCAGAGGGCAAGAAAATGTTCTTTGCATGCATGACCACTCTGAAAGCGGTTGCCAGTATGTCCATGTGCCTCCTTTCCCATGCCACGAAAGGAGCCGCTAGGGCGGCTGGGTCTGGCGTTGCTATGATGTGACACACCTGGCTCCAGCTATGCCAGTTCTCGGAACCCTTCAAGGCATCCTTTGTGAATGCTCCCTATGATGGCTACACGCTGGTCCAGAGTTACATCCAATGGAGTGGGAGTCCATGACAACAGACCGTTGGGTGCTAAAAATTATATCCAGAGGCTATTCCATTCCGTTCGTTGCACCACCTTCTCAACCAAAACTCCTCCCAGATGTACCACCCGCACAGAGGGGGGAAGTAGCATTGGAGATAAGAAAGCTGCTAAGAAAACGAGTCATGCAACCTGTCCCCCCAGATCAGTCTGGATTGGGAGTCTATTCCAGGTTCTTTTTGCTGCCAAAGAAAATGGGGGACCAAAGACCCATTCTGGATCTATCCGTTCTGAACCTGTCAATATTCAAGGAAACATTCTGTATGGTCACGCTTCAGGCCATTCTGCCCTATCTGCAGGCAGAAGATTGGATGTGCTTGATCGACCTCTAGGACGTGTACTATCATATCAAGATAGACAGAAGCTTCCGGAGGTTTCTTCATTTCCGGCTGGGGGCCTATCATTATCAGTTCAGGGCTCTACCCTTTGGTCTCACCACAGCCCCCAGGGTGTTCACTAAAGTCATGGCAGTGGTTGCAGCCCACCTGAGGCTTCATGGAATCCAGGTCTATCCCTACCTGGACGATTGGCTCCTTGTTGCCCACACCAAACGTCTACTGTATCAAGCCAGGGACTACTTCCTCCTTCTTGCAAACAGACTAGGTATCATGATCAACCTGAGCAAATTTTCACTGGTCTCGGTCGAAAGGTTAGACTTCATTGGAGCCCAACTGGATACTATTCAAGTGAGAGTCTTTCTCACCCCAGAGAGGGTAAACAGTCTGAAACTTCATGTCTCTTGTATCCTTCAGACTTCCAACCCATCAGCAGCCACAGTTCTTTGGGCTCTCAGCTCCATGGCAGCCACCATCAACCTCCTGCCCTTCGCCCGTCTGCACATGAGAGTTCTCCAGTGGATGTTGGTGGTGCAGAGGTCCCTCCTGGTCTTACCCTTGTCCCATCCGATACGTATATCACGAACCTCCAGAGAGTCACTCATCTGGCAGATTCTCTCCCCGGAGCTGGTACAAGGGCATCCCTTTCTCACGTCATTTCCCATGACCACGGTGACCATGGATGCCTCCCAGCTTGGTTGGGGAGGGACACTGCTTGGGATGGACAGTCCAAGGCACTTGGTCCCCGTCCGAGACCAATTTGCATATCAATGTCCTGGAGGTAAGGGTGGTTCTTCTAATGTTGCAAGGCTTCATGCCCATCTTCCTCTAGGGACTATTGCCATCCAGTCAGACAACGTCAGTAGTCTGGTATATCAACAAGCAGGGTGGAACCAGGTCTTGCCTCCTTTTTCGATAAGCCATGAGAATGTGGGAATGGGCGGTTTCCACCAGCCACTTTCTGGTGGCAACGCACATTCTCGGAAGGTCTAACATTTTAGTGGACAGGCTCAGCAGGACTATTCTGATGCCTTACGAGTGGTCTCTGAATCCTTCAGTAGCGGAGCAGATCTTCTTTAAGTGGGGCTGGCCTTGCAGCAATCTCTTTGCATCTCCTTCCAACATGAAGTGCAGCAAGTTCTTCTCTCTGAACCCCCCTCAGGGAGAAGTCCCCAAAGGCACACTGGTTCATGCTTGGCCTCCCGGTCTCCTTTATGCCTATCCTCTGTTACCTCTCATCCCGAAGTTTCTTCTGAAAGCTCGCAGACTGGGGAGCACAGTGATCCTTATTGCCCCATTCTGGCCTCGCCAAGTCTGGTTCCCCTCTCTTTGGTCTTACCTAGTAGTTCCCCCATGGATCCGGTTCCGGATCTCATTTCTCACCCCTCAGGGATTCCTCACCCAGACCTGGACAGTCTCAAACTTACAGCTTGGCTGCTTCAGTTCCAGTAATGTTTAGGACTCCCAGTTTATCCTCTCCAGTCAAAACCATTCTGGTGGTGGCTTATAAGTCTTCTTCCAGAAAGATATATCGTAGCAAATGGAAACGCTTTTCTATTTGGGCCTCTCAGTGGTACATAGATCCCTTTATGGCCCCAGTTCCGGCTATTCTGAAGTTTCTATCTGATATCTTCCATCATGTTGCTAGTTCTTCTACTATAAAAGTTCAACTGTCTTCCATTTCTAACTTCCATGTGGGGGAAAACATGATTTCCTTAGCTTCGTCTAGGCTTTGCAAGACTTTCCTTAAAGGAACCTTTATGCTGCGACCTCCCGTGAAATATCCAACACCTCCTTGGAACCTTACCTTTCTCTTACAAGTTTTAGTTTCCCCGCCTTTTGAACCAGCAGCGACAGTAGATTTGCAATCTCTTTCTTGGAAAATTGCTTGTTTGCTGGCAATCACTTCAGCCAGGAGGGTATCGGAACTGCAAGCCTTGTCCATTAAAGTTCCATATATGGTTTTTCATAAGGACAGGGTTTCTCATGTGCACTAACCCTTCCTTTCTTCCAAAGGTGGCCTCCGAAAGCAGTATTAATCAAACTATCAGTCTTCCAGTTTTCTTCCCAAATTTCCAAAACAAGGGTGAATACAAGTTACATTTATTGGACATACATAGGCAACTGAGGTTTTATTTACACAGAACAAAGTCTTTCCACAAATCAGACCAATTGTTTGTGTCTTATTCCAAACCATTTTTAGGTAAACCAGTATCCAAAGTCACTATTGCTAGATGGATTTCCCAGTGTATCAGCCGGGCATATTCTGACAAAGAGATTTCTCCTCCAGGCATGATCAAAGCCCATTCCACTAGATCTATGGCAACTTCAGCGGCTTTCTGATCGAGAGGATTGCTGGATGACATTTGTTTTGCAGCTACTTGGTCCTCATCTCATACTTTCATATCTCAGTATAAATTGGACATTGTATCCAGGAGTAGGGCTTCATTTGGCTCCTTGGTGCTCTGAAATATCCTTCCATGAGGGCCACCCAGATGTTGGTAGCTGGGGACTCTGTCCCACAGGTTGAAGATCAAATTAAGTAAACTACTTCAGATAAAGATGTTATGTACTCACCATAATGTTCCATCTGAGTAGCTGTACTTCATTTGTCTTCAACCATCCCTCTCTCCTTCTCCTTAACCTTGTCACTATTGTTCTGTTTTGGTGTATGGGAGAGGTGCACATTGTGGCTCTCCTTGTTATACTTGGTTAGATTGCGTAAGCCTCTAGTGGTAAGGTTATTAGATCTGAGGGAGGGAAGGAAGGAGATGGAGGGGGCATTATGGGTAGGGGGAGGAGGTTGGAGATCAGATCAGATGCTGGTGATGTGGCCGTCTCGGATCCGATCCAGATCCGAATACCCACTGGTTGAAGACAAATGAAGTACAACTACTCAGATGGAACGTAACTTCTTTTAAGTCTTTAGTACACCTGCAGTGTACCCTGGAGCTTCAAAAGAAGCCAAATTCAAATGTAGGTTCATAATTCAGCCATGTTAATTCATTCATAAATCAACCACCAGACTTTCATCTAGATCTGTACATATTTTAAGTGATAAAAATACTTTAACAGCAAGATTGTTCATTATATGATACAATGCAGTCCCCATTCATGGCACACTTCTTGTTTTGGTGCCGATTGCTGATAACCATTTTTTTAATTCCATGTTTATACAATACTAGTAAAACAGCCTGATGTTAGACAGTTAGTGTTTGTATTCAGTTATCAAAGTCTTGGCATTGTTAAGCATGCAGATTCAAGTATCACAATCAGCTGCTATTTTCAGTCCTAATTCCACATTGGATTTACATCGCTTATTAAATAAGTCACAGAGGTGGTGATTCAGCTAATATGTTAGCTAAGGCCGAATTGAATTGGATACTGAGAATGAGGGCACATCTATATCCAGGCTTGAATAACTTTATTACCATTAAGCCTGTACTGTAAATACAAATGTATCTGTCTATATATTTTGATGACTTCTTATCATTTTATGATGAGATGGGGGTTAGGATTTTGTTTCTTTGATACTTTTGATAATTGCCATACAGCTCTGCTAACATTTGTATGGAACAGTGGATTTTGATGTGGTCACGTTGTAAGTTCTGAGAGGTAGTCGTGCTCTATTTGGAGATCAGGACCTTCTGGATTGATGGTTATATTAGTTCTTGTCCCAGAATGATAGATGGCCCTTTATTGCTCTTCATTTTGACCTTGATTTTTAGAGTTCAAATGATATACATGGGTGGAGCTTTTTGTATTATAGCTACTAATATGGTCAACACAAGACCATATGTCATGCATTGTCTTTATGTTATCAAGTGATTGTAGCTTGAGATGTGGAGGCATTGTGATAATACTATTCTTGGTTATGTTTATGTTAGACATATTTTTAAGGATAAGAATGGACATGTGTCTATTGTGATAAGACTTTTGATAGAGTTAATATTAGTTTTATATTTCATCTCGACATCTGGTTGTCAAAGGGAATGCAGCTTTATGCATGGGTGTTTTGGGAATTGTTGTGTGATGTAATGTGGGAGTATGTATTATCGTTGTAGGAGTGCATGCATTTGTACGTTAATAGGTGTCTTTATGAGAAGTCCGTTTGGGTAACTTTCACAGACATCTTTGCGGTTACTCTTCGTTGTTGGTCTTTGATGATTAAGGGGAGGTCTGTCCAATTATTGAGTCATCTACAATAAATTATTGTTTATGTATATGTTACTTTGGGTGAAAAGAGTTCGGTTTTACTCCTTGAGAGTGATGTATGACATAGCCATGAGCATCCATGAGACGATCGTTTAGTTGCTTTGGCACGGTACATTTTTCAACTAATGGGTTTCTCTGGAGAAGAAATTATATTGTTCATGCAGTTAATATTTTGGCTGCCTGTTAATGGCAGCAGTGCGTATGCCTGCTAGCACAGGCGTCGCATCCAAACGTTTGTTGCATAATTAAAGGGTGTTTTATGTTTTACAAAAATACTCTTTATAGGGATATATGCACCGTTAAGTATGTTATATGTGATGATAGAATGGTTTGCAATTCAGGATGCTGTAGTTCGGCACTAAGGGATGTCTTGCTTCGTGATCAGGTATATGCAGGGCCTATTGTTTGAAAGTGTTTAGTAGCAGCTAACTTCCTGAAGTTTATGGAGGCAGGGATTGGAGGAATGCCATCATTGAGGGCGTTGTATTTGGAAGGGATATGTCACGCGTTACACGTAAATATGCGTGTTGAAGTATATTTTCTCTGCGTGATTCGTTTCCATGGAGTATTTCTATACACAGGCATTTGTACCCTTTATGAAGAATGTATCATATAGAACACTTTGGACTACACAGACTGACTACGGGGTCATGGAACAGCTAGATTAGACATGGTTAGTGATAGTGACTGCAAGCTTTGTGTGTTTAGCGACTGTTATGATGTTTTCAATTTTGCCGTAGATCATGAGCCTGTTTGAAGACAATGTGTCTACTTGACAAGTTATAGCCAGTGGCTTTATTCAAACAAGGTTATCTTTTAACATGAACTAAGTAGTTTAGTGTGCTTGTTCATCTGTCTATAGGTAGATAAAAAATTTTTTAAGCAGAAGATGAAAAAATGTGACTGCTGTTGATGTTAGCATGACCAATGTTTTTTATTGTTTATGTTAGTATAGATATTTTAATATTCATGTAATATGTGGTTTGGTATGAATATTTCCTTTTATTGTTTATTAGAAATGCTTGAACAATACGTTGATCATGTGTAAGATCTGTGAAGCTATTTTGACACCAGTTGTAATGTCTGAGTGTGCTTTGTTTACATCTAAGAGGCAGTTTTTCGCTGCAGTTGTCATGTTCCTTTAAGTTTTGATTAACAGATAAGGTAGATTGAATGATTGTGTTGTTGATTGATATGTTTTCCCGCTTTTTTGTGTTTAAAAGTTGGAGAGTTTTATACAGTTTTTTATGTCTGAGGAAGCGTAGGTGAACCTACGCGAAAACGCTTACTACTTTTTTATGGATTAAACACGTTTTAAACTTTGGAGAAGCTGCAAGTGTATTTTTTATGTGAATTTTGGTCAGTCATGCTTTGAACTTTGAAGAAGTTGCCAGTATTCCTGTCTGAACATTCTTTTGCTACGAAACATACTACGTGGTTAGACCACCGTATTTTGTTACCTGTTTATTTGTTCTGTTTTTTACGGTGTGTCTATTCAGTATTGGGGCTATTTCCTGTATTCTGTTTTATACAATACTAGTAAAACAGCCTGATGTTAGACAGTTAGTGTTTGTATTCAGTTATCAAAGTCTTGGCATTGTTAAGCATGCAGATTCAAGTATCACAATCAGCTGCTATTTTCAGTCCTAATTCCACATTTGATTTACATCGCTTATTAAATAAAAACAGTTACATATCCAGATTAACTGTTAACACTCTGACCTGAGATCAGGAGTTAATTAGTGACCGTATTATTTTATTTATACTCTTCTACAAGTTTCAGCAACTGGGCCAGTGATTTCTGTCCTTGTATTATATTCTACTTTATATACATATTGATCTTAGATACTTGTTTCCATGTCAGCATTCTCTTCAAGCTCAAACTCCAATGCCTCATCCCATACAGCACATTTTTTTACTGTGAAGTCTGTTTATAACCTCTAGTGGTTTTTGGTTCCATATATTTAGTTTCTTTAATCATTTTTCTCACCTCTGTTATTGGCTGTTTGTCTTTGGTTTTCCATTTTCTAGTTATAGCTTTCTTAGCCACTGTCAATATTAAAGGCAGCAACACTTTCACATCTTTAGTACATGTTGGTTCACCCTAATTCATCAAAAACATTTCTATATTGAAATTAAATGTTGTTCTATGTGTAAGACTTAGCATATTACTAAAGTTATTTTTGTACCGAAACAACTCCTTATATTGCCAGAATATATGCTTCCAACAACCTCTTTCTGAATCATCATATCTCTAACATATGCCTTTTGTCTACTGAACCATTTTTACAAGCTTTGTAAGGATATACAAATATTTCTGTAAACATTTCCTGAAAACAATTCTAAACTTTCTTGATTTAGTTTAATATGTATGATTAAGGCATCTTTCCTTTCATTGCTTATCTGTAGTATCTATATTTAATTGTTCACTCCATGGTGCTTTTACCATTGTACTATATTGTCTTCTCAAATCTAATATTGCTTTGTATGCTCTTCGTGTTGCTGATTTCTGATCTGCCATTTCTGTTCTAGCCTGTTATGAAAATAAAATATACTATTTGTGGTTTAACAAATATACTTTTCAAGCCTCCACAGATCTTCATTGAACTCTAACAGTAGACCAACATATGCCAGTTGATTTGAGTTCAGTAACACAAAAGTTCGTCTACCTTCATCCTATTTTATTACCTCATCTCCATTTATCTTCAGCTTCCAAAATCCTGGTTCATTTTTCTTTCTTCTCCTAATGCTCATGATATTCACTCTCCTACCTTTAATACATACACACACACACACACACACACGTATATATATATATATATATATATATATATATATATATATATATATATATAGTGTGTGTGTGTGTGAGAGAGAGATCTATTAGTAGTAAACTATTTTTCCACAACCTAACTTCCTTTAACCTAAATACTTGCTTAATATGTTTATAAGTCTGTACATAATGCTTTTTATATTCATTTCCTAGATCTGCTGAATGACCATGGCAATCCTGTAGTCACCTCATTTGGCTTTTGTTTATCAGGTGCTTCCAGCATATAGCCTGTGTCCTGAACCAAATGTATTAGTCTAAGTTATATGGTCTTATGTTATGCCTGTAAATCTGGTAGACCCAAACCACCCGGTTTTCCTTAATCAGTATTAGTATTTCCCATTCCACTCTTTCTCTTTTGTTATCCCAAATAATCTCCTTAATTTCCTTTTTCATGTTCTTCTGATCTCTTGATATAAACATATAGGCCTGACCTACACAAAGAACCAGCTGGATGAAAAACATCTCAAATCACTGGTTTGTTGTATGTTTGTAAGTATACATAGACATGTCTTACTTATAGTCTTTTGAGTAGTTTCTTCCTACAGTTCCATAGTTGCTTGCACAACATTTAATTTCATCTTAATCCCCAAGTATCTCTTCCTGTCATGACCCCACAAAAAGGAGAAAATGTACTAAGTCATTTGTTGGGACATAATTCATTACTGTAACCTTTGATCTGAAGTAGGCAGACTTCATTCGTCTGCAACCTGTGGGTATCGGATCTGACCTCGGATCCGAGCCGGCAATTCAAAAGCTTAGGCTCCGAGCTCCTAGCTCCTCCCTCTTACCCATAATCCCTTGCCAAGCCCTGACTGACCTCAGATTTCGTTTGCCGCTTTTCAAGTAGCTACGGAATTCCAGAGCTCCTGGCGTTGGTGAAGATAAGAAATAGTTTTTTGACTAAAAAAGTTTTAAAAATCTTTATTTTCTTTCTTGATTTAGTTAGTGTTGAATGTGTTTAGGCTTTCCTCTCTCTTTTATTTAAATTTATCGGGTTTTGCGTAGTTTGTTTGTATGTGTTGTGTGTTAGGCCTTAGGGTTACTATGTCTGAAGCCCATAAGGCTGTGTTCTCGAAATGTACCGAGTGTGGCCATAAGCTATCCCCAGCAGATGGCCACACTCGTCAAGGTCATCTTGGGGTTGAACACCTGTCATCTGGTTGTACCATTTGTGCAGGGTTCAACCCCCGGGCTTTGAGGGAACGGAGGTCGAAGTTGGTGCTGACGGGTCTTTTACCTCCAGATACCGCTTCGGCCTCTGCCCCTTCCACTCAGCAACCTGTTGCTGTGAGTTCTCCCCCTCCGGCTGGGACTCAACCTCCCTCTAAGTCGCCGGAGGAAGGATTCCTCTAAGGAAAGACAGAAGGAGAGGCACAGGGAGAAGCACCACAAGAGAAGAGCCGAAACTTCCAGTTCGGCTCCTCCATCTAAGCGGGCCTCCCCTGTGCCTTCTAGCTTTCCTCCTCCTCGGCTCCACTCCCCTCGGTTCTCTCCTGGACCCGAGGAGGAGGAGGCTAGCCCTTCCAGGAGGTCCCCGAGGCGGCTCTCTAGGTCCGCTTCGGTGGCCTCCTCTAGATCAACTTTTTCTATGAGTGAAGCTGATATGGACCGGATGATGAGGAAATTCATCCAGGCCCAAATGCAAATGGGAGTGCTCCTAGCCCCCCCCCCATCCGGGAGGGGCTTCGACCCCTTTTTTCGCCCCCTTGGCTCCTTCTCCGACCCATACCACGGGTTCGGAGCTGTCGGCGCCGTGCAGATTTGGATCCGGGGGTGGGTCGGATCCGATGGGTCGGCGCACCTCGGATCCGTCCCATCCCTTGAGTGCTTCGGGTACTTCGGACCCGACCTCTCGGAGCCGAGGGCCGAGCCTCGGATCTGAGGGAGCTGGTGTGTCTTCGGCTCCGTCCAGGTCGGAGCACACCGGTCTCTCGGATCCGATGGTTTCGGCTCCGACTCCGATCCGTGCGTCGGATCCGAGTGGGGGTCGGCTCTCGGGGCTTAGAGAAGCTGGCTCCCCCTCGGCTTTCGACGTAGTGGAAAGGGCACTGTCGAGGACATCCGGACCCCCGGTCCCTGCCACGGCTCCATCCCGCACTCCATTGCAGTTGGGCCAGGCCCCCACCAGCCGGTCCCAGGGACAGCCCGCCTCGATGTCCCAAGTGGTTCCCTTGGAACATCCAACTGCTGAAGAGTACTCCTCGGACAGCCCCCCCGATGAAGTACCTCGGAAGCATAAGTGCAAGAGGAGGCACATGGACTCCCCTGAGTCCGTCACTGAAGACACAGACTTGGATGAAGGGGAAGGCTCCCCTAGGTCACCCCCTGAGGACGTCTCATTTGGAGACATCATGGAGATGTTAAGGATCAGGGGGGATGGTCTGCCCCCAAGGCTTCGGACGAGTCTGTGTTCTTGGAGGCATTCGAGGCGGGCCCTTCTACCTCTTGGGTGTCCCCTCCTGCTGACCCCCTGGTGGATCTTATTTCCATCAGGGCGTGGAAGGATCCGGACACCATTGAGCCTATCCCTAAACGCCCGGACCGCATTCTTTCCCCTCCGTCGGACCGCACCCACTGGAGTAAGGGTCCCCCAGTAGATGCCATGATGATGGCTGCAGCCACGAAGAGGGAATTGGCCCAGGAGAGTCCCTCCGTGCATCCTCCGGGCAAGGAGTCCCGTTCGATGGATCGCATTGGGAAGCGAGTTTTTAGTTCAGCAACCTTCTCCTTGAGAGCGCTGAACTACATGGCACATGTCATTAGGATGCAGCGGGATCTGATTAAAGAATACGCTGCATCTCCCCCGGAGTCCATCTCGAGTGAGGATAAACAGGTTTACTCCACCCGAATGGCCACTCTCAGATCAGTTTCCAATACATCTATGCAGCTACTGTCTCATGCTACTGAGGGAGCCGCTAGAGCCAGCGGAGCAGGCCTAGTCATGAGGCGACAGGCCTGGCTCCGCCATTGTGATTTTGCAAGAGCCCTTCAAGGCGACCTTCGCGAATGCCCCCTTCGATGGTTCTGCCTTGTTTGGCAAGACTGTTCGCGAGACATTAGTCCAGAGCGAAAAGGACGGGAAGACGCTGTCTGCCGTCGGAGTCCGCTTCTCAGCTCCCCAGAGGTCCTTCTCTAAGAACCAAAACGCAGCAGTCCCAGCCTGCTCCGGATAACCAGTCCTTCCGTGGCAGAGGAGGACGGGGAGGTCGTCGTGCTAGAGGCAGGGGGGCTCCTGGCAACTTTGGGTCCAGAGAACCTTTCTCTGAGAGACCCACGCAGCAGCCCTGAAGGGTTGCCCGGCTGTCCGTCTCTGGAGGCAGTCGGGGGGCGGTTTTCGATGCACCTGACTTCTTGGGAGTCCATAACAACAGACAGTTGGGTGCTTCGAGTCATATCCAGAGGATATTCAATTCCCCTCTTCAAGGTTCCCAAATCTCGCAGCCTCCCAGATGTTCCACCCGACCAAAGGGAGGCGGCAGCTATCAAAATCGAGCAGCTGCTAGAAAAAAGAGCCATCCAGCGCGTCCCCCCAGATCAAACCGGATTAGGGTTTTACTCCAGGTTCTTTTTGGTGCCAAAGAAGACGGGGGACTTAAGACCACTCTTAGACCTTTCCCAGTTGAACCTGTCAGTAACCAAGCAAAAGTTCCGGATGGTCACCCTGCAATCTATACTTCCCCTCTTGAGGGAGAACGACTGGATGTGCTCCATAGACCTCAAGGATGCATACTACCACATTCGGATGGACAGACGATCCAGGAGGTTTCTTCGCTTCCGGCTGGGAGCCAGTCATTATCAGTTCAGGGTCCTCCCCTTTGGTCTCACCTCAGCCCCCAGGGTGTTTACCAAGGTGCTAGCGGTGGTAGCGGCCCACCTGAGGCTCCAGGGATTACAGGTCTTTCCGTACCTGGACGACTGGCTCCTGACGGCATCATCAAGGCATCTTCTGTGCTCAGCCAGGGATTACTTTCTTCAACTAGCACCAAGGCTGGGCATCACGATCAACTGGGAGAAATCTTTTCTGAACCCCACTCAAGTTATAGATTTCATAGGAGGAAGACTAGACACCAGATCAATGCGAGCCTTCCTCACCCCAGACCGTATTGCCAGCCTGAAGTGTCATGTGACAGCGATCCTGCAACCATCTCCAACTGCAGCTTCGGTCCTGAGGGCCCTAGGTTCTATGGCGGCAGCTATTCCACTTCTCATTCATGCCCGTTTACGCATGCGGGTTCTACAATGGACCCTTCAAGTTCAGTGGTCCCCTCTTTGTTCTTCTCTAAACGCTCCGATTGTGGTCAGCAGAGCGTGCAGGGACTCCCTTCTTTGGTGGCTTCTTTCTCCGGAGCCCCTGGCAGGGAGACCTTTTTGCGCTGCATTTCCCCGAGCCACAGTGACCACGGACGCTTCTTGCCTCGGGTGGGGGGGGCATTCTGCGGGAAAGATTGTCCAAGGCACGTGGAATCCCACAGAGACGTCATTGCATATAAATGTCCTGGAAATGAGGGTGGTGCTCCTAGCGTTGCAAGCACTTCACCACGTTCTTCCTTCAGGGACTATTGCGATTCAGACAGACAACATGTCGGTAGTCTGGTATATCAACAAACAGGGAGGAACCAGGTCTTACCATTTGTCGAGAGGCCATGAGAGTCTGGGAATGGGCAATTTCCACCAAACGCTTTCTGGTAGCAACGCACATTCCGGGAAAGTCCAACATCCTTGCGGACAAACTCAGTCGCACCATCCTTTCTCCACACGAGTGGTCTCTCAATCCTCAAGTAGCGAAGAAGATTTTTGCCGTTTGGGGGCAACCCTGTTGCGATCTTTTTGCCTCTCCCTCAAACGCCAAATGCGACAATTTCTTCGCTCTGCTTCCCCCACCAGGGGAGTTGCCGAGAGATGCTCTGGTGCATGCTTGGCCTCCCGGTCTCCTTTATGCCTACCCTCCACTTCCTCTGATGCAGAGGCTTCTGCAGAAAGCCAACAGTTTGGGGAGCAGAATGATTCTCATTGCCCCATTCTGGCCTCGACAACCTTGGTTCCCCTTCGTATGGTCTCACAAAATCAATCCACCATGGATTCTGGATCCAATTTCGGATCTCATCTCTCACCCTCTGGGAATTCAGTTCCCGATCTGCGGACCCTGAAGTTGACAGCTTGGCTGCTCCAGTTCCATCCTTAATTAGGACTCCCGGTATCTCATCACCGGTCAAGGCCATTTTAGTGGCAGCTCATAAACCTTCCACCAGGCAGGTTTATCGGAGTAAATGGAAGAGATTCTCTATATGGGCAGGACAGAGAACTTTGGATCCTTTCTCGGCACCTATGTCAGCGGTGCTGGATTTTCTAACAGACCTCTTTCATCAAGGGGCTAGTTCTTCCACGATTAAGGTACAGTTGGCAGCTATCTCGCATTATCACATTGGTCATGACACAGCTCCCCTTATGACGGCAAGATTATGCAAAACATTTCTCAAAGGAGTTTTTTTGTTAAGGCCTCCAGTCAAGGAGGTTGTACCGCCTTGGGACTTGTCTTTAGTCCTGCAGGCCCTTACTGCTCCTCCCTTCGAGCCTGCAGCTTCTTCTGATTTAAAGTACCTTTCCTGGAAGACTGCCTTCCTGGTAGCTATCACTTCAGCCAGAAGAGTGTCTGAGCTTCAGGCTCTGTGTGTCAAACCGCCTTACCTTTCTTTCTTCCCTGATAGGGTGTGCCTCAGGACCAATCCATCTTTTCTTCCGAAGGTCTGTCCTGAATCCAATATTAACCAGTCAATCAATTTACCTGTGTTTTTTCCCAAGTACTCAAACAAAGGAGAATACAAATTGTATTCCTTGGATGTTCATAGACAATTACGTTTTTATATTAACAGAACAGCTGGCCACAGGAAATCAGATCAGCTGTTCGTCTCCTTTGCTAAATTTGCTCTGGGTAAAGCAGTATCTAAAGTCACACTATCTAAATGGATTGCTAATTGTATTCTGCAGGCATATGACACTTCAGGCAGACCTGCTCCTCAGAGGGTTACGGCTCATTCTACTAGGGCAGTTTCCACGTCAGCCGCCTTTAAGTCCCGTGTATCATTGGATGATATCTGCTGGCAGCTACTTGGGCCTCGCCTCATACTTTTATTTCTCATTACAAGGTGGATGTTGTTTCTAGAGGAAGAGCATCCTTTGGCTCAGCGGTGCTCGGAACATCCTTCCATGACGCCCAAGATTCAGGTAGCTAGGGACTCTGTCCCACAGGTTGCAGGCGAATGAAGTCTGCCTACTTCAGATTTAGAAGTTATGTACTCACCATAACGTTCCATCTGAGTAGGTGACTTCATTCGGATGCAACCATCCCCCCCTCCATCCCCCTGACCTTTTTAGAGTGAGTATTTATGCTGTTTTAGTGTACTGTTGTCAGTATTTTGAGGCAAACTCAATCTGAGGTCAGTCAGGGCTTGGCAAGGGATTATGGGTAAGAGGGAGGAGCTAGGAGCTCGGAGCCTAAGCTTTTGAATTGCCGGCTCGGATCCGAGGTCGGATCCGATACCCACAGGTTGCATCCGAATGAAGTCACCTACTCAGATGGAACGTTATGGTGAGTACATAACTTCTAATTTTTGCTTCATTTACTTTATATTCTGCTGGACTGTTAAAATAGTTAAAATTTATCAAATATAATTTTCATACCATGTTCTGGATTAGTGATATAATGTTGTATCATCTGCAAAAATGACTTATTTCTTGTTAGCGTTTCTCCATTTATTTTACATTATGTTATATCCTTGGCTTATGTCTCTAAATATAAAGCAAAGAGTAATGGTGAAAGTGGACAGTCCTACCTAGTTCCTCTTGTATGGCTAAACACTTTCACCACCACACTTTTCATTAGCTTGAGCTCCTATGTAGATATTAAATATTCGGGTCTATATTAGCAAGTCAAAAATACGTTTGAGCGAATACCTAATAAGCGACATATGTTAGTCGAAAGAACGTAATGTCGAAGTCTTTAAATATCGGAAAAACTAAGAACTAAATGTTTTAGTTGGCCAACTGACATCTATGACGTAAGTATGTGGCTAAAGTAATATAAAATTAAAATCCAAGTTCCACTTTAAATTAATTTTATAAATATATATTACCTATACTCTATTCTGTGCTACATATTCAATGTCTATTACAGAAAAAGAAATATGTATTGCATAAAATGTAAATATTGTTTTGCACGTACTATTTATGTGCAGTGTGAGCAGTACTATAGCGTGCATATTGCATTTACTATCTGCAACAATGGCTTACGCTCTTTCAACAGGACCTGGTGTGAAAGACGTTTGCAGTCTGTACTGTCAAACAAGCACGGATACAACAATACTGAGTTTCTTTGTGTTGTAGCTATGTTGCTTAAAGTATGAATGTATGCTTTTTTAACATCTAAATGATATGCACCATTTACTATATGGGATTTATATTTCATTTGTTTATTGTTTAAATTATTATTTACATTATATGCACAAAAGTTCACGGGTGGAAGTATTAGGTTAAGTATGGTACCGCTGGGTGGATCATGTGATATGTATTGTAGTTAAGTGCACGTCAGCACTTATAGGTGTGTTTTTTATTTCAGTAAGCTTAGCTCCTTACGATATCACACCAGGTTTTGTTTGCTGGCCAAATAAAAGCATTCGACATTTTAAGTTTTGGGATGTATGTATTTCACTATTTTATGTTTTCGCACTTTATGTGTCGCTTATTAGGTATTCCCTCAAACGTATTTTCGACTTGCTAATATAGACCCTAAATATTCATGTTGTCCATCTTAGTGGAAACAGAAATGCAATGCCTTAAGTATTCTCTTTGTAAATTCCAAGCTCTTTCTGCCAAATGCTTTTTCTGTATCCAGATCTATTAACATTAATGTATTATTGTCCAGTGCATCATATTTGAACCATAAGGCTTCTGTTAGTATTGTCAGATGTTTGCCTACCTTCTGTATTTCACACTGGTCTAGGTCTATTATTTTTGGCAATGTCTTTGCCATTCATTTTGCTAAAATTGTGATAAACACTTGTAATCATGGTTTAGATAGGAAATGGGTCAGTATGACATTGGGTCAAGATAATCTTCCCCCTACATTGGTACAACTACCACTTCTGTTTCTTTCCAGAGACACAGACCCACTCAGAAAAATATTGTTAAAAAAGTACTAGCAGTACTATTTATCATCTCCTCCTACTCATTTTTCCATACTTCTGTTGGAATTCCATCACTTTTCCTTGTATTCTGGTTTGTCATTCCTTCTTTAATTTCTGTTCAATTCATTTTTGGGGTTAATATCCACTTTATACCTCTGTTAACCAAAAAGTTGTAATTGTCTGAAATGTTACCATTTCATGTGTGTTACTCAGCATCTACATCTTTTATGTACTATAATAATTCACCATTACTTTAATAATTTTTGCTGGGTCCACTGCTACCATGCCATTCTCATAATTATTTATTTTACTTAGCATACTTTCAACCATTTGTTCCTCAAATGTTGAGCCATCAGTTTGATTGCTGTATGGTTACTCTCAACAAGTAGTTATTTTAAATCCATTGTTTTTTATTCTTTTATGTTTTCTAAATGCTCTTTCATAGATATTCTACCTTCTTTAAGCACTCATCAACCTGTTGTGTTCCAGTTATTCTGTTTTTGATTCTGTCATTCCTTACTTTTTAAACCATATAGATGTCCACCGTGGCTGTTATTCTGTATCTCATATGCTTTAATTAGGGCCGCATCTCTTATCTTTAGTTTACATTTATCCCAGTTCTTTGCATGGTCTCTGCTGTTCATGTTCAAATCTAATAACATTACATTTAAGGTTTGATTTACCCAAGCATTTGAACAGCTTCATGTTTAGAAGAAATAGTGACAAATGCCACCGTTTATCACAATGTACTTTTATTTGCTTATAAAACTTAAAATTTGTAGGTTTGTGATCTGACACTATCACCGGATGTGTTTTCGTGGTCCGGACCTTGTTACAGCATTCTTTTGATATGTAGCTTCTATTGAGTCTTTCCCAGGAACCATATTACACTTAAAAATGTATAAATTCTACTTCTTTCTGCTTTATTTTCATTAACATCAAAAAGCACAAATACATGCCTGTATTTTTCTAAGTATTTTCTCTTAGCCAGTATTCTGTGGTATCTTAGCCCTCCAGACTTCATTTTCATTTTCTGTAGTGTTACAATCTCCTACTGCAATCATACATTCTTAATAAAAAGTTTTAACATCGCCCGTAATGTTCCTTATATCCTAATTTGTTGCTTTTGGTGGAATATGTAGTACAGCTAGTATATTTTATTTACCCTGCCACCCACCTCTCACAGTCATAAATCTTCCCTGCCTGTTCTTCCTGTGTTCCTCAATCTTTATTCATATACCTTTTTAAATTAATATTAAAACCTTTTTCTTTTGTTGTCCTTTGGTTTCAGCAAGGAAGCCCTCTTACTACTTTTCTTTACAAAAGTTGCGTTCTCTGTGATTCAGGTGTGTTCCTTGTTTACATATATTTCAGCACCCTGTCTTATTTACTTATTAACAAGCCCGTTTTTATTCCAAACCAATATTTCAAACTGTGCCATAGTAAAAAATTATATTTTATTCTACTCAACTTTTATTCTTTGTCTTTCTGTTCTAAATCTGTCCTCTATAGTCTGTATTTATAACTTTTTGTGCTCCTTTATATGTCTACATGTATGGAAATATATATATATATATATATATATATATGTATATATATGTATGTGTGTTTTATATATATATGTATATATATGTATGTGTGTTTTATATATATATATATATGTGTGTGTGTGTGTGTGTGTGTGTATATATATATATATATATATATATATATATATATATCTATGGAGCTAAGACTAATTTTCCCTATATCTTTTCATACTTTTGGGAAAGTGCTTTTTCGGTGAAAAGCACTTTCGCGAATGTATGATCGGCGGTTTCACTTTCGGTGAAACTGCCATTTGTGCATTAGTATGGATCCCATATATATATATATATATATATGTGTGTGTGTGTGTATGTGTAAAACATATATATATTTCTGTAGTATTGTCTTAAGTTATTCTGATCCCTTTTTATAACACACAACCTTCCCTTCCCCAAGAAATAATATATTAACTGTATAATGTAAAGCCATATAGCTGATGCTGTGTATAAACAGTCATGTAAAATTTGTTCCAATGTTTCTGTCATTTGTTGTTGGGCTGAATAACAGCTGTTATAAAACCACTGATCTGTTTATTTCTTGTCTGCAATATTTTGTTTCTAAAACTGTGTCTCTGTCCTTGTGTTGCTTAGTAGCCAGTAAATATTAAAGATGTAGCTGTCTTTAAAAGGCCAAGCTTTATTATAAAGGAACAGGGACTACACCCTCTTGCCAACTAATTGAGCTTATGAAGGACAAATTACCTTCCAATAGCACTAAAAACTCACTAGTCTGGAAAAATATGACAAGAAAATGACGTGGTTATTTTTTCAATCGTAGTTAAGATTCCAAAGTTTCTAAAATACCTTCCAGTGTACATTTTTTACATTTCAGTTATACCAGTCATTTTTTATCCAACAAATTTCTCTCAGTCAGTGTTTCCAGTGCAGTATTTTTTGGGAATCATGCTATCTAGCGTCATTCCAGTTAACATACTTAATCATGCATTCTTCTTCCAATCACATGCTTTACCAGAACTGATTTTATACAGTATTATGTACTGGTTGTCATCATAGAATATACCAATTTCCTGTTTTGGTAATCGTTTACTTCTCTTCCCCTCCCTTCTTTGGGAGACACAAAAGCAACATAAAAACAGTTTGCAGTTTGAAAACATGGACTTTTATCAGACAGCATGCAGTGTAGTCCCCCCCCCCCATTCAGTTAAATGTACATTTTAATTTAAAAAATTTGACATATAATACTCATATTACTGCTTTTATATTAATCAGATATTTATTTTCTGTTTGGTGTTTGAGTATTTTAATGTGTTGCTAAGAATGTAATTCACATTTTAAAACTGTCACATCCTTTGCCATATCAACATTTGTCCCTTCGTTTGTGTCCTTTTTATCTATCGTTTTTTGTTGGAAAACAGGAGTGGGCGTTGCAGAAAATCTGTCCCTTGAAATGTCCATCGTGGGCTTTTCTGTACCTGTTGACTGGTTGCTTGAGCCTTCACCATCTTCTAGATGTTGAATTCTTTTCGCCAGTTTTCATGCCTGTTTAGGGTCTGTGTACGTTTTTAATCCAGTTGAGTAGAAGACACAAAGTAAAACAGTATGTTTTAATTTAAATAAAGTTTCATTTCTCTGTGGAGTTTTATTTACGGTAGAAAAACTTTTATTTTAGCTCATATTATTAATGAAAAGTCAGTGTCCTTCACTTGATCACTGTTGCTGTATTGCTCATTATTAAGAGTATCCTGCCATGGATACCATAATTTTGGCCTGTGTACAGTCTTTCCTTCTGTATTGTAAGTCATACTCATGACCATTGCACCAGAATAGTGGTATTAATTTCCTAAGAACTTTTTTGCCACCAGCCTGAGAAGAGATTTTACATGTATAATTTTGGTCTGTTGTCCATACAGCCTGTATCTGTTTCTTACTGTGTGGGGAGAGAACTATCCCCATTGGGAAACTTTCTGGTTTCAGTGTTTTTTTTAACTAATGTCTTAGTATTTTCTTTTTAAACAATAGACATCTTTGTAGAATTATCACGCCATATGAAGTCATTCATTTCTGTAAATGAAAACAAATCATATTGACATATTTTCAAACATTATACATCACGTATCCTCTGTACTGTCATTGTCAGTCAGACGTTACATAACTCATTCAATTTTTGCCTTCCCATTAACTTACTCCTCCAAAATATTTTTCTGCATGTATTGTTCCTAGAATTCCTATTTTTTCCTATATAATTTGCTCTTACCCTTTTCTAAAGGTCCCGCTTCTAGTTCTTTTATCTATGTTTCTGTATTCATTGCTTCTAGTATGGTTGGTTTTAACTTCAGTTTCCATTTTCTAGTAATTTGTTTTTTGGCAGTCACCAGAATAAAACTGTGTAGGCCTTACCCTGTCAAGGCAGTTCCTTTTATGCATCACAGCTCAAAATAATAATTTCCTTAGTTACACCAATTTGCTTACCCAGTATATCTGACAGAGTAGTCTGCTGGAATTTTTATCAAATAATATGTTCCCAATTACCTCTTTTTTCCCCATCACACCTAAGACATTTTTAATCTACCTGAAGAAAAATCCTTTGGAGTCTGCTTGGTGTATAAAAATACCTGTCCAAGCAAAGATCCTAAATCTTCTAGATTCTGGTGCATATTTGGGAGACATACATATATCTCCCCATTGTTTCTTTGTGAACTGCTTATCCAGTCTCTCTTCCCAATCCTTTCTAACCTCCTCTGATTCTTATAGTCATTATGCAATATTTTATATGTGCTAATAATTTTCTTAATGGCAGCTTCCTTTCTAGATTCTAGATTCTGCTAAAAACTATACCAGCACTGGTCTTTCATTTAGAACCCCCCTATTTCTTTCTCTTTGCCTATACTCTATCAATCCTTGTTACCTGCAGTCCAAATAAATCATTGGTGTCTTTCCATTATATTACCTTTCCATCTCTAGTTATTTGCTCCCTACCTTGGTTCCTTTGCCTATTTTCTCCAGTAAATTCCAGCCCCTCTTGTCTATTGTCTGTATCTCTAATTGCAGTCATCCCTATTGGCAGAATCTCCTTTCTGCATTCCTGTGTTGGCTTAGTTCTTAGCATACATCTCTGCTACTTTATGAATATAATATTCTGTATGATTATTGTTATTCTCCGTAAAGGTTTGCATCCAAAATCCAAGTCTCTCCTTATTTCTTGAGCTTCCCCCTGTTTCATCATCATCCCTTTCCACTTTGAATTATAGCTTTCTGCTTTTGCTATGTGTAGGAGCCCTAACCATGTTGCTCTGAAATACTGACAATGACTGGACAGATTATAACTGAGGCATATTGTTTGCAACTACATTTGTGTCAACATAGGTTCATCAGGGGTATAAAACATACAGCCGACACCATTACATCAGTCTTTCTTGCCGTGCTGTGCCCAAAGCAGAAGCAGTTCGCAAGTGCCGGTCGGCCATCTCCTGAAATTTTCGTTTTCGAGTTTCAGAACCAAAGTCTTCAACTTAAAGCTAAGTACCCCATTGGGGAAACTTTTTCTTGCTCCTTACTGATGTCAGTAAAAGTTAATAATTGCATTACTTGTGGAAAGCAAATACCTCATAAAGATTTTCATTCGTACTGTATTCCTTGCCTAGGCCCTGACTACGACATACCTTGCTGTCTGTTTTGTGCTTTATTTAATCAGCGCACTATCCGTCGTCGTTATATTTTTGCCTCTAAATATTTCGGTTTTCGGTTTAATTATCCAGAAATGTCGTCGGTTAGCCATCCGACTACCGGAATTCCAAAAAAACGCAAAGATAAAGACAGAGACAGGCCGCCGAGGTCCAAAACTGCCTACGACGCTTCTCCTAAGCCAGTCGCCAGTTCGCCAGTACTCAGTGAGGCGCTTTCGCAGCCCCTGATACCCGCTACTTCTGATTTGTAGGCCTCTACTGAGACCCATTCGGAGTCCAGTATGCTGCAAGATACTTCAACTATGGAACCCGCGGATGCCTCTACCTTGGATGGGTCCAGAGCCGCTGCGTAGGCACCGGCTTCTGAGGGTATATTCAGGCCTCTACTGACTTGCATCTTAAATTGACACCTCCTTCATTACTAAGGCCTAAATCTCGATCTATGTCTAAAAAAAAACAATACCCAGGCCACATGCTCAGGCCTATATGCCTAAAAAACAAATGATAAAAATGGCTGAAGATCTAATAATTCTAATCAGGGGTAGTCAACCCCCCCATAGGCCTAGGGCTGAGCTTGATTATGAATCTTCTGCTCAGGATTCTGTTTCTTCTGACTCTTCTGATGACCTGGATTTGTCCATACCTACTTATGAGGATTCTGATGCAGAAGATTCTATTCCCTCTGCTTGCCATCCTGAGGGTTTTTCTTTTAGGGAAACTTTACGTACTTTAAGGGAGCATTTTCACTGGGAAAGCCAGGAATGTTCTGATTCAAAAAAGAGGCTTAGGGATTTCCCTTCTTCTACCTCAGCATAGGCCTTTGGCTGTACCTCCTGTACTAGACATTGTTGATGATGTTTTCTCGGAATCCAGTTTGGCCCCTGATTCCCTGCCTCCTGCTCCTAGTAAACCTGACAGATACTACAGGGTTCCTGAGTTTCACAAGTTCCTTTTCAAAAATCCTGTTGCACATCCAGAGACTATTTCTCAGGGCCCCAAGGGCATTAAGGCTTCTACTGCTAAACATCCTACCCCTTCTGATAGAGACTTCAGGGCACTGGGTAGATGGGGTAAAAAGGTTTATACTTCTGCAGCCTTGGCAATCAGAGCTTTAAACTGCCAATTTCGTATGTTAAAATATCAGCAACATGTTATTGGACTGCTTAAATAGAAAATGATGTTGATTCCTGACTGTGTGGAAAATAAAGATTTACAGGACTTAATGCATTCTGCTGAACAAGTTGGAAAACGTACTTTGCAATGTGGTTTTGATTCTTTAGAGGCCTCTTGCAGGGCTGATGTTACTGGGTCTGTGCTTAGAAGGCACGCTTTGCTTAAGGAGCAATCTTTGCCTGATCATGTTAAAACTAAATTGTTGGATGCTCCTTTAAATCAGGGCCGCCTGTTTGGCAACAAGGCTGAAGAAGTTCTTAAAAAGATGGTAGATAAAGCTAAATCTATGCAAACTGTTAAAGATTTTTTACAAGTGCAACCTCCTAGATTTAGTAGGCACTGGCCTACTAAAAATTGGTCCTTTCCAGTCCCTTCCAGGTCTTCTCAAACCAAACCCAGACACAGCAAAAAACCCAGGTTTCAGTCCCAGGGGACTCTCAGAACTAAGCAGTGCGGTGCTTCCACTTCCAAATCAGGAAATAACAAGACACTCCCCTATGGTAAACATTCTCAATGACTTAATTTTAAAATTCCCAAGCACTTATCTTTTGACAGCCCCTTTGGGGGAAGATTGCTCTTCATGCAAAGAAAAGGAAACTCATAACCCAGGACAAATGGGTTTTAAATATAGTGTCCCAGGGATACAGCTTTCATTTCCACACATTGCCAACACCAAATGGGTGGCCAGACCTGCCCCCAAATCAGTGGGCAGAGGCTCAAAGACAAGTACTTTCCCCTCTTAAGCATGTGGGCTATTCAACTGGTATCAGAAGAGGAAAAGGGACAAGGTTTCTACTCCAGACTTTTTCTGGTACCCAGAAAAGACAAGTCATGGCGTCCAATCCTTGACCTGTCTACTCTAAACACCTTTCTGGAGATTCCAAGATTCAAGATGTTGACTCATCACCAATTACTTCCTATGCCAGGCAAAGACACCTGGTTGGCAACACTAGATTTAAGAGAAGCATACCTGCACATCCCAATCAGGGAATCTTGCAGAAGATACCTATGCTTCAAAGCAGGCTGCAAGCATTATCAGTTCTTTGCACTGCCCTTTGGCTTGTCTGCTGCGCCCAGGGTAATCACAAAGTGCCTGGCTCCAGTTATTGCATTTTGCAGGCAAAGAAGTATTCAGATATACCCATACCTGGATGATTGTCTAATTCAGGCAGAAAGCCAAGGCATACTTTTAAATCATCTGGCGTTTGTAAAGAGGGTTCTAACTTGTCTGGAGTACACCATAAATGAAAAGAAATCACAACTTGGTACCCTGTCAACAAATTACATTCCTGGGAGCAAGCTTGAATACAACTTCCCAGATGGCTTACCTCACGCCAGAAAAGCAAATTCATTTGATAACCTATTTCAAACAGGTGGCCATAAAAACCCTGCTATCTGCAAGACAAATACTGCAAGCCTTGGGGTTCATGGCCTCCTGCATTCTTCTAATTCCATATGCAAGACTGCATATGAGGGAAACTACAGTGGTATCTAAAAAGCGTATGGAGTCAACATTCTCACAGCCTGGAAACAATGATTCCTATCATACCTTGCCTACGCCTAGAGTTCCTCTGGTGGGCAGAGGCCTGCCACCAAAACAAGGGACTACCATTCACACTACCCCCTGCCGTCCAAACCCTAACAACGGATGCATCAGAATATGCATCGGGGGCTCACCTGGCAGGGAAGTGCATTCAGGGCAAATGGAACCCAAGTCAAATGCACCTACATATCAATCAAAAAGAAATGTTAGCTGTACATAATGCTCTGACAGCCTTCAAGGACTACATTCTTCCAGGACAACTAATGGTGAAGACATACAACACCACGGTTATGTGGTACATAAGCAGGGGGGTACACATTCTTACCCCCTCTGCAGACTAGCCATGGTATTGTGGAACACAGCCTTGAGCTACCACGTGCATCTACAAGCTCAATTCCTGCCAGGAAAATTAAGTACACTGGCAGACGGACTAAGCAGAAACCTCATGGACCCACACAAGTGGAAACTGGAACCAAGGATTTTCAACATGTTGAGAAGCGAATGGGGAGCCCAGACATAGATCTGTTTGCCTCCCCCCAGAACTACCAGTTGGGCAAGTTTTGCACAAGGATTCCCCACAAACAAGCCTGGAAAGTGGATGCTGTGTCCTTTAGCTGGAAAAACCTATCAGTCTACACCTTCCCCCTGCTGCCTTTGCTCTCCAAAGTTCTACTAAAAGTCAAACAGGACAAACCAAGGATGATCTTGATTGCTCCAGACTGGCCGTGCCAACACTGGTACACCCTCCTGTGCAGTGTGTTGCAGTTATCTCCGTGGCATCTGCCTCACACCCCTTCCCTGCTGTCTCAGCAGGAGAACCAAATTCTGCACCCTCAGCTTCCAACATTGAACCTTGCAGCCTGGCTAATCACTTAAATTCACCCTTATCATCCCTCAGCAAACCTGTGATGGATGTCATCTTAGAGGCAAGGAGACCTAGTACTAGAAAATCTTATGCTGAAAAATGGAAAAGATTCTGTGCCTGGAACCAATCTCAAGGGATGAGCACAGCAGCACCCAATTTACCTCAGATTTTGCAGTACTTAACTGAGATGCTTCACAAGGGCCTGTCTTATTCCTCCATTAAAATCCACACCTCAGCCATTTCAGCACATTATAACACAGAACCTCCCCTCTTTTCTCATCCTCTGCTCAAGCAGTACCTCAGAGGGGCCAAAAACTTGAGACCACCCAGAAGAGCTCCAACCCCTGCCTGAGACCTTAACTTTGTATTGGAGAAACTCACTCTACCTCCTTTCGAGCCAGCTGCTACTGCAGACTTAAAATTTCTTTCTTGGAAACCAGCTTTCCTTTTAGCAATCACTTCAGCTAGAAGGATATCTGAATTATAGGCCCTTATGGCAGTGGAGCCTTTCATTATCTTTCATGCGGATAGTGTGTCACTCAGGACCAATCCATCCTTCATGCCCAAGGTGGTATCCAGTGTGGCTCTTAATCAGTCCATTCATTTGCCAACCTTCTTTCCAAATCCACAGAACAAAGGGGAACGGATTCTGCATTCCTTGGATGTGCACAGACAACTTAAATTCTATTTGGACAGGACTAAATCTCGAAGAAAATCTGAACAACTGCTGGTAGCATTTACTGCAGGGGCAGAGGGGAAGGCTATTTCAAACAAACCATTTATAAATGGATAAGCCATTGCATTCATTTCTGCTATAAGTACCATGGAAAACCTATCCCCCATGGGATCAGATCTCACTCCACCAGGGCTGCATCTACTTCTGCAGCCTTTCTCAGAGGTGTTTCTACCAGGGACATCCTAGAAGCTGCTACCTGGAGTTCTGTACATACTTTCACCAAGCATTATAATTTGCGAATTTTCTCTAAATCCAGAGCTGGCTTTGCCACTGCTGTCTTGCAGGGCCTTATTGCTGGCCCTAATGCTATATGAACTTCTCCTCCCAACCATAGCTTTGGGAATCTACCCAAATGTAATGACTGCAACAGTGAAACACGAAGAACATAGTACAGTTGTGTACACTTACCATAAATGTAGATGTTCGAGTGTATTCACTGTTGCAGTCCTGGTTACCCTCCCTCCAGCCCCCTAATTTCTTCTGGCTATACCTCTACCATCCTTTACTATGCTTAAGAGCCTTTCTGGTGTATTTGCTTTTTGTTTGAGGTATACTTTTGTGTTTTTAGGTTTATTTGCTCCCTATTAGGGGGGCACCTGACATCTGGGGCAAGAAAAACTGATGTAATGGCGTCGGCTGCATGTTTTATACCCCTGACAACCTGACATCATGGAAGAAGGGGCAGCAACCAACACAGGACCCAAGACTTTGTTAATCAGGCCAGCTGAGGGCATCCTGCAAGCAGATTACCCAAATGTAATGACTGCAACAGTGAACACACTCGAACATCTACATTTATGGTAAGTGTACACAACTGTACTTTATAATGTTTGCAACTGAAATTATGTCAATATGATTTGTTTTCATTTATAGAAATGTAAGATTGCCTATGTCATACATGATAATTTAATAAAGATGTTTCTTGTTTAAACAAAGAAAAGAGTTCCAATTCCAATATTAACTCACTAAACAAAACTCCCACAGAAAAAAAGTTTTACAGAACAGGCTGCATACTATGGAACTTAACATTTAACACTTGATGAAAATCTCAGGATACTTCATAATGTAAAAAACATACCTAATAAACTCAGAACTACTTTTAACATCTCAAACATTTCTTTTGTCAGCTGTACTTTATGCAGCACAGGTATTCAACAAAGGTTGTAAAACACAACTAAGCAAATTTGAACATGCTGGCAATCAAGTAGCCAGATTTGCAAACATTCTTAATGGAACTCATCACTGCATAACAGTAAAGAAAATAGAATAGCTAGAACTCCAGCATACATTAACAGTCTATCAAAGATACTGCTTAACATCCCGTTTAAACAGCATAAATATCTAATAATAAGCAAATAATTAAAAAAGTAAAATCCAACTCCAAGACTGCTTAAATTAAAATGTCAAACTACAGAAAAATCAAAGTGCAATTATGGAGACTTTGTGCACTTTATATCTGTGACTACATATGGAACTCCATATCAAAAGAAAGGATCCAAATGGAGATACAGGGGTCCCAGTGGAGAGATGATAAGTCAGCAAGTAAAGGAGAGTATTATTGCTGAAACTGAATTCATCCTCAAGTGTTGGTGAATGTCTTTGTGAGATGGACCCTGCTTTTCACAAAATATCACCAAGATGACACTGATATATCGACTCCATTTATATAGCATATATCCTAGACAGAAATAGGTTACAAATTAAAATAAAATAGCTGGGTACACAAGATCTAGGATAAAAAAGTGCCCAATCCTGGTAGGCACACTGGTGCCAGGACTGGAAAAGATGACAGTGTAGAATCCTCAAAATACAGAAACATTCCTACAATGAGGCCAGGCCAGGCACAGGGGAAGGATCCCCCCGTTGTAGAAGGAAGTACTAGTCCATAAAAATCACAAAGACTGATAGGCCAAAGAAGAGCCATCAAGATGATAAAGTGGACTATTGAGGATAAGAAAGAAATTATGTATTGTTACTGTTATGCAAAAAGCCCAGACTTTCCAGACACAAGATATACAAAATGATTAAGAGAGAAATTGGAGGAAAGAAAAATACTTCCACAAGAAAAACTGTCAGAAGCTTGAAATAAATTAATTCAACAGATTTGTGAAAAACAATATATAGATCAAGAAATGTTGATCTATTTAGAAAAAGAAGCATCTGAGGAAATGTGAAAATATTAACAAAACCTAGAGATTTTTGAAAAGTATAAAAAAGAAATATAGACATGGGAAAGAAATTTGAAGGCCCTGGGTCCTCTCCTGTTTGGCATCTACTTCTCAGAAGTCCAGGCCAACACGGAGGGACTCTGGCTGACCAAGTTTGCATACGACTGCAAGCTGGGAGCCATTATTAACTCCCCAAATGATGTAGACATCCTACAGAAAAGCCTCACTGAGACCAATGACTGGTGTCGAAACTATGGCCTTAAGCTTAATGCCAAAAAATGTGTCGTCGTCCTCTTTGGGAAAAACTCTGTTCCCACTAATTACCACATCAATGGGAGCCCACTGAAGGTGTTATAAGAGATATGGGGACACAGGTTGACAGCAACCTCTCCTTCGACCACCACATTGCCACTGTGCTCAGAAAGTCCTTCTATGTGGCACATCTCATTACCAAGGGTTTTACATTCAGAAAGAAAGAGGTCATCATCTCTCTCTACTCTTCCCTCATTAGGCCAGTCATCGAGTATAATGCCCCATTTGCCACGTACCTCAATAGACACATGCAACAGCTGGAAAGGCCACAGACGTACCTCACAAAGAGGATCCTGGGCCTTAAACACATGTCCTACATGGACAGACTCTAAAACCTCCAGCTATTCTCTGTCTCATATCGTCTACTAAGAGGCAATCTCTGCTTGACTTACAAAGCCATGTCTGACCCAGCTCTGTTAGAAATGCTACATCTAAAGAAATCCCAATCCCTCTGCACCACACGCTCCAGGGACATCAGCCTTATTACCATAATCAACAGAACATGCTGGAGGGGCAGGTTCATAACCCAGAGACTGCCCATGCTCTGGAGTAGACTTCCCATACATGTCAAGCAGAGTACCTCACTGGCCCTCTTCAAGAGAAATTTTGATGAGTGGATGGGAAATAGAATGTTCACATCGGGGATCACTGCAGTGGCTGTATTTGATAGAGGCACTGGGAACTAATGTCTGGCGGCACGATGCCAGAGCACTTCAACAGGCTAGGCTTGTAAAGGCTCCAGGGCCATTAGCCTAGTACACACCTATGAACCTGTGAAATAGATTTGATATGGTGCAATATTTATGCAAAGGAGAAAGCCAAATTTATCAATATGAAGAAGGCAGCCCCAAAGATATTCAAGAGAAATACAGGCAAAGGCATCCAGATATGGAATATTTCACAATAAAAAAAATCCCAAAGAGAGAATGTAGAAAAGAAGATTAGTAAAGTGGAAGTTAAAAAATAGAAGTTGGTTATGGAGTCCCTGCGAAGTGAAGGATTTGGTGTAGAAGGTCTAAACACAGGTTACATCACAGCATGATGGAATGAGTCCCCAAAGTAAGGAGAAGCAGGAAGATCAGGAGACATCTGAGGAAGAAATATGGACATGGGAAAGAAAAAGAGATTTAATATAGTGTAATATTTATGCAAAGGAGAAGGCAAAACTCACCAATACAAAAATAGATATTTGAAGAGAAATATAGGCAAAGGAATCCAGACATGGAAAACTTTACAATACAAAAAATAAGAAGAGGAAAAGTAGAAAAGGAGGCTAGTAATGGAGAAGTTAAAGAAATAGAAACTGAGGTTATGGAGTACCATAATGAGGTTATGCAAAGTGAAGGATTCAGTTTAGAAAATCTAATTCAGAAACCACCACAACAGGGTGGACCAATGGATATCAAAATTAAGGGGAAACCAGAGGAGCGGGAAGCAATTGGCCTGGTGCCATTTGAAGATGTTTTGGAGCCTTCCACAGGAAATCAATATAAACATTCACTTGAAGCTGGACAGCAAGGTCAGAAACTCGAAACTGTGGAAACTCTGATGCAGTCAATGTTGAGGAGTGATAGGCCAGTGAGTTCCCATATGACAGAGCAATGGATGGCACAGGCTGAAATTGGAGAGTGTGCCACAGGAAGATGCTATAGAACTTCCTATAGCATGCCAGCGGGAAACGGAAAACAAAAAATGTGCCCTCAGTTGAGACAAAAATGAGCTAAGAGAAGAGTTTCTTGCTTGATTTAATAGACATAGACATATTAAGATCAATGAAAGAAATGGACTGCAGAAAGTCAGTGAAACCCAAAAAGTCAGAAGTTTGATAAAACAAATGAACACAGTAATTAGGACTGTCCATAGAGATCCATGCGATATAACAGAAGTAAACAGGATACATTACTGTACAGCTAAATTAATAACTGATAAAGTTCTACCACAAGAACACAGAGTAGTGAGGGAAAGGAAGGGAAGAAATCAAATACCATAATGGAAGTATCGAAAAGAGAAAACTATAAAGCAGTTAAGACGAGAAGTGTCACTGTTAGAAGAATATAAAAGAGGGAACAGATCAACAAAAATACTAGGAAAGATGTTGTGTCTTTCGGCTTTTCCCGGTTAGGGGTTGCCACAGCGGAACTCCTGTTCGCTAATGATTGGTAGTTGATTTTTTACGTGCCAAGTTACCAGCCCTGACGCACAACCTTCAACGAAGGTACGTCCATTCACACATGTCTCCACGCAGAAGACGCTCTAGCTGAGAATCGAACCGGACAGCGTCTTACTGTGAGGCGACAACGCTACCGCAGCACCAAGATAGATATGATAAAAGCAATGTGCAGTATTAGAACAGACCTATTATGCACTATCGCAAATAAACTAAAACTCTCAGCACAGGCGGAAAAACTTAGAAGATACATAAATAAATATAAAGGAAAAGTGCAAAATAAGTAATTTATTGATGGACCAAAAAAGTTTTATAGAGAATTGGGAAACAAGGTAAAAGGAATTGAAAGACCACCAAAAAAAAAAGAAACAGATACATTTTGGAGAAGTATCTGTGAAGATCCTGTCGAACATAACAAAGATGCTAAATGGATAGAAGAAGTAAAAGAAAGAATAAGAAGTTTAAAGGTACAGGATGTGAAATGGGAGGAAGCAATAGCCAGAGAGATTGAGACAAAGTTAAGAAAAGCCTCTAATTGGAAAATCCCAGGCCTAGATACAATAACCGTATTAACATGTTTGCATGAAGATTTAGCCATGAGTAAGAACTGTTTATATGCGCACCCCAAACAGACAGCAAACTGGCTAACAACAGGAAAAACAATGCTCCTACTTAAGAGTAAACCTGCAAGTTACTCTAAAAAATTATAGACCAATGACTTGCCTTCTGACGACTTATAAACTATACACATGAATTGATGTCGACAGAGTTTATAGTCAAGTGGAAGAAAACTTAATTATGGCAGTAGAACAAAAGGGCAATAAAAGAAAGTCATATGGAACAAATTTGTTGTTAAGTAAAGTCATAGTGGAGAACTGTAAAAAGGGGAATAATCTAAGTATGACATGGATTGAATACAAAAAAGCATTTGATAATATCCCACATTCATGGATAAAAGAGTGCTTAAAAATGTATAAGCTATACCCTGCACTGATTGTCTACATTGTAATGACTATGAAACAGTGGCAGATCACTTTGCAATTAAGCCATGATAAAGGACAAATTATTATCCCAGGGATAAAAATTCAAAGGGGGATATTCCAGGGTGACTCTCTGTCTTCTCTGCTATTCTGCATTGACCATAACCCTTTAAGCTGTCTACTTAACAGCTTAGGCTATGGCTATTATTATATAAAACAGCAAAGTATAAAAAGACTTCTCATCTTCTCTTTGTAGAGGATTTAAAAGTGTATAGCTCATCAGATGAGGAACTGAAAATGTAACTGCAAGTTGTCAAAACCTTTTCAGATTATATAAGAATGTCATTTGGTCTTAAAAAATGTGCAAAAGCAGCCTTTAAAGCAGGAAACTTGCAGCACCAAGAAAACATCAGTTTGGGACAAGAATGTGATATTAAAGAACTTGAGAAAGAGAGAGTGTATAAATATTTGGGAATTGATGAAGGATCAACAATAAAGCATGAACAAGTGTGAATGAAACTTAGCAAGGAATACTTTAGAATACTTAAATTAATCCTGAAAATAGCATTGACATCTAAGAACAAAATCCAAGCTATAAACCAATTTGCTCTTCCTGTTCTAACTTACAGTTTTGGAGTGATTGACTGGTTCCAAAATCTGTTGAATAGATTAGATAGCAAAACAAAAAGGATGCTTCAT